>NC_079513.1:18939404-19046168 GCF_000801105.2 Raphanus sativus | reverse complement strand
GATCCTTCAGAATGAGGCACAGCTAGACACCAAACAGTCACTTGAAATAGAGATTCAAGAGCTCAAAGCCAAATTACAAGTGATGAAGCATTTGGGGGATGATGATGACGAGGCAGTCAAGCAGAAAATGATGGAGATACATGAGGATCTAGAGGACAAGAAGTCTAAGTTATAAGGGTTAGAGAAGATGTACTCAGCCCTGATAACAAAAGAACGTCAAAGCAATGATGAGATACAAGCAGCACGGAAAAAATTAATTGCGATACAAATTTCTCTTTTAGTGTGTTTTGGGTATGATGCACTGCGTTCTAGCAATATGTGCCACAGGTTTGAACTGCTTATTGAACTGTAAGTTAAATTAACTGTTTGAATGTGGAGAAAGTCATAGGGGTGACCGCTCATCTGATTCTGTTAAAAGAATGATGTACGATGAAATTCACAGATTCAAAGAAAGTCACAATCCGTTGTAAACTCTCACCAAAGTTTAACTACAAAAGACTCCGAGATACATCCATTTCATAAAATAAAAGACTTTATAATATATACAAGCACAAAGCTTAATAAAATAGAGAAATGAGGTTCTAGAATCTCATAAGATGTTAAGCCATTACGAGAAATGCTATTTTAATTATAAATGGAGTTAAAATAAAAAAAAGCTCAAAAATAAATAGTGTATATATCGAGGGTGCTAATCGAATTATAAATCATTTTTAATTTTGATATTAATACAAGATTGAACAATGTTTGAAATTAAAATATGAAAATAATGTTTTTTGATCATAATGTTGGGCTAAAAGTATATTCAAAATTCACTTAAACCATTAAACATATCCATTAATACTTAATGTTGTAACCGAAATATAAAAAAGTCAAAGATTAAGTTAGTAAGTAAAGTTTATATTTTTAATAACAATGTGATAACTTGATGGTACTTTAAAAACATAGTTATTGTTAAACAAAATAAGAATAATAATTTAAATTAAATAAATTGTGCATATCTATTGAGAATATCTTGATTATTTTTAACACTGATTTTTAATAGTTTTTAATGTATTTAATGTATTGAGAATAAATATTATAATATATTTAGATTGTAATAATTGTTTTCTGTTTATTAGTTTGAAAAATAATATAGTTTTCATAGAAGTTTTATTGTATTT
Organism: Raphanus sativus; assembly: GCF_000801105.2. Taxonomy (NCBI): domain Eukaryota; kingdom Viridiplantae; phylum Streptophyta; class Magnoliopsida; order Brassicales; family Brassicaceae; genus Raphanus; species Raphanus sativus. Next base: position 19,045,008 of record NC_079513.1, on the reverse strand, counting down.
AACTCTTACAAGATTTTAAAAGTTATTTTTACTTTTATATGGACTTTTTGAATAAGAGATATTTAGTTTACTTAAAACAATGAATATTTATACTAGATTTACCTATTATAATTTTAATAAATATATTAAAATATATTATAAACATGATTACATAATATATAAGCAAAGTAATAAACAAAAAAACATAGTATATATTCTTAAAATATATTTCAATTAAAAAAACATAATACATATAAGATTATGACAAGCATGTATATGTTAAATAATAATGACAGTTTTAGATTATCTATTTAAAAATATTTTTAGTTATAATGAATAAGTTATTTGTTTTATATTGTGTAAAACATGAACTTTAAGAAAAATTGTATAAAGCAAAAAGAAAAAATAAAATAAGGAGTGAGTCTAACATACCTTTTTCATTTTTTTAGTAGCCAAACTAGAGCAGGACCGCCCTACGGGCGGGATGATAATTTGAAAATAATTTAAATAGTTAAAGTAAATATCTAATAAACTGAATCTAATATGTATTATACTAATATCGTTTTGTTTGGGATTGTTGATATTTAAATTACAGAGCATTTTTAAATTGTCAAATATATTGTTGGTTCAATTTCTTTTTGGTTCTGTTATGATCGTCTCAGTTTAATAATATTTTATTGACTAAGCAATCAGGAAGTTTTATACGGCAATTTCTTTGTAGCGTGATTATTAACATATTGTGTGCGTATTTTTACTTGTGGACCAGGTCGTATTCATGCAAAGATCACCTTATTTCCTCCAACACTTGTCTATTTCAGCCATGTTAGTGCTCCGGTTACGGCAGTCCACCTATCTCAGTTATGACTACGCGTTCATCGAAAATGTTTATAATGATGTAATCAAATTTGAGTTCTAACCATTAAAAAGATAATAGAAAATATGGAATATTATACTTTGTTAATTGCAGAATAATTTTGTAATTTCTAACAGAAAATAAATGTTAATGTTATTTTTTACACCCAAACATTCTAAAGTGTTTTTCATAATATAATTGGAGAATCATTTAAATTGTTAGTTGTTTTGTATAATGTTAGCTTTCTAGTTAAAATAATATTTTATTATCCAGATTAGGATTAAAATGTTAGTTTTTATTATTTCATGTTCTGTAACATTTTTAGTTCATAGCCTTTTGTTGAACCTCATTAAGATTTCACTTTTTCGCTCTTTCACATATGTACAAACCTTTTAAAAGAATAGACGTCTTTATTTGAGAGACGTGGATGTTGGCATTTCTAAAAAAACAATTATGAAACAAAAATTAATATTTGGAGGAAAAGGACTTTAGAACTACAATTAAAGACTCTAGGCATGAAAGATAAGGCTTCGGGTTTACATGTCCATTGGTTTGTGAAAAGATTCACATGGTGTGGAATTTTTTTTTTTGGTAAAAGTGTGGAATTTCTTTGCCACATATGGAAAGGTATGTAGCAATTAATTCATGATAGATTTTATTATTTTTATGTAACTAAATATAAAACTGGAAATTTTGAAAGTGAACCCCTTTGCTTTGCAAGAAGAACAATGGTGGAAAAATAAGATTAGCTGAAGAAGATTTTAAACACATCTAAAAAATTGGGGTTTGCCTTCTCATAGTCAATCTCCTCATGTATGATAGAATCACTGCTGTAATGCATGCTGCTGTGTAAAATAATGCATCTGTATATGCTACATGGGGTTTTGTGTTGTACATTTTAGGAGTAACAATTTTACAAAGTTAATTGTCTTTGGTTTTTATAGTTTGTATTGAAACATAATTTTAATTTAAAAATAATAAAAATTATAGAAATAGTTCCGGTGATATAAATGTTTTTCTTTTTTTAGCTCAGTTAGATAACTTGGAAAAAAAACATGAACAAACGGTAACTAAAATGGCAAAATTCATGAAACAAACTGTAAATAATTAAAGAGAAGCATTTATAATAACTATATACCAAAAAACCTTCTTGTTTGAGAAGACAAAACATCTAAGAGTAAACCTAAAGAGAACATGTCAAAGACTCACCACACCAAACAAAAGCAAAACACACAGGAAACATAGAAACAAAACAGCTAAAATGATTAAAAAGGTTTCAGAGCTTTGTCCAACCGTGTAAGACAACCATGATTGCTTTCTCTATTGCCTCAAAAGACATTCACCGTATCCACTCCGCTTTGGTCGATTTATCTGAAATAAATATGAGCAAAAAAATGGGATTAAAGGATGTAGATAAGGTTGAGGCTTGTGGATGAAGCTTTTAGACTTCTTACCATTGATGTCCTTGAAAGACGAAAAAGATCTGTCACCGACTCACCGTTCATTGAACCCTTAGCTGAAACTATGAGAAGTCTGTGAGCTCTTGGAGACATTGCACTCAGCTTCCCATTTGCTCCAGGAGACATTCCATTCTTCTCAGACTTCTCTTGACCAAACATCTGAGACACTTGGGTAACCTCCCCTACGGGCTTACCCGAGAGTGACGCATATTTTCTTTTTACCTCAAGTGAAACTGAAATTGTTTCAGTACCACTTAATAGGTATTTCCCAAAAAGACAGTTTTCATTCTTTTTCTTAATAGGAATTCAAAAGTGGCTTTTTCTCAGTGACATCCATTGACTTCAAAAGTAATATCTTTCTCGGAATTGTTGTTAACTTGCAACTCAGGTCCCACGAAATTTTGAAGCTTCTGTCCACCAGAAGCAGCAGTGCACTGTTGAAGTATATACTACGCAGATGATGTCTCCTGCAAGAACATTAAAATAATGTCATTTTCCAGTTTCCAACAACCAAAATTGAAAGAGGTAAAATCTTATAGAGAGTAAGAGAGTGAGAGAGAGACTAACGATTGGTGTGTTTTTGATACTAAGGTGAGGCGAGGCAAAGGATCAGAGGAGTCATGAACTGGAGCAAGCGGAGCGCCCCTAACCCCGAGTAGAAGCCTGTCTACTGGTGATAATCAGGACCACCGAATCAAATCGAGCCACTGTTTAGTCATATAAGTAATTGTTGGTAATAGGGATTGAAGTCAGAAACATTTAAATGAAAAAACAATGTATAGAAACGAACTCAAGCGAAAAACAAAGTTCGAAATTGGAAACAAAAAAATTTGAAAACAAAATTGGGAAGGGAAGGGCGAAACAAAAAAAACGCTAAGGGCGATGGCGGCGGCGATTAGGGCGACACTTCTTTTCCGGAGCTTCTGCTAAACCGTGTCGCACTTTCATTCAGCAAGAGCATCCCAGCTCCTAGATCAAGCTGTTTTCTTTTCTATCGAGTTTCCCAAAAACCAAGCTATGCTCACCAAGAAGATGGGGGATTGATAGAGTCTCACTAGCGTGTCTCGATTCTTTGGAAGATCTACCGAGTAGATCTACCTGGAGACAAGCTTTCATTAAGTCTTTGTGACTTCTCAGTTGTTACGTGTTGGAACTCGTTTTTGACGAAATGGTTTAAGACCATTTTCGGTATGTTTCGGGACGAAGACGTTCGTCGGAATAACCGAATGTTTGACACTATGAAGTAGTGTACTCGTATGTCAAAATCAGAGTTGGTTTTGAATGAGAAATGGAAGTCCAAAATGAGTTTGACTAAATATTAAAAATTAGCAAATGTCATATATTGGATATTTGGGTTTGAATTTGTTAGTTGGATATTATGTCCATTACTTATTCATGACTATCTTTATATTTGTATAAACATAAAATGCAAACCCAAATTAAAAGAAATATTATTTATGTTTGATTTGGTCAAATATATAATATATTCTTTATTGCTAAGTCATTAAAAATTGAGTCAAAAGGAATTAAATTTTCTTAATGACAATATTGATTTTTTGACTTTAAGACTCCATTACTCTCTTGTATGTTATGGCTTCTCAAAAGCATAATGTGATGTTTTGTATTTTCTATATAAAGGCTTGTGAGCCATTTAGAAAACAATAGAGTGAGACACACTTGAAAACCAACAACAAATACAATTCATCCATGTTATACTGATGTTTTATTTTATTTATTTTTGTGTCTGAGAGTACAACACAAAATTAGTTTCGCCAGGCTTCTGATAGAGTGACGCAAATTCAGAAGATTGTTTGCAGTTGTATCCTGGGACTCATTACGTTATCGAACCGTCGCACTACGGGACGTATTTTGAGTTAAGGAAAGAGATAATATCTCGCCTCTGCAGTTGTATCATCCTTTTCTTACTCTTTGGTATAGTATTATCATTTTTTATTTTTTACAATATTCAGTAATCCGTAGTTTATAAAATACGGTTCTATCAGTCTTAACTCAAAATATCCGTTTATTGCTTTGCACTAACCGGACTGATTATTGTAAAAAGATTTTTTTTTTGTAAGAACAGGTTGATTGATCTTTGGGAAAAGATGCCGGAATCAGATCTATAGGATTATTTCAAAATAATCTTTCTAGTAAATTTTTTGTTTGTATTATTATACTAACAAAACTGATTATTTTGTGAAGTGTTTTGTCATGAAAACAGGAATTGGAGATTTCATGGTGATAAAAAAATCTGTCCACTCCATCAGATTATTTTTGTTGATGATTTCTATGGGGATAAAAATTCATTTTTTTCTCATTATATGCACTAATGATATCTTGTTTTTGTTTTGATGCAAACAGGATCTCCATCAAGTTAAAACGTTTTTTTTAATTGGTCAAAATGTGTTATTGCATTGACTTGGTTAAGATAATTAATTGCTTTAATTATCAAGAATGATTTAACGTTTTTGTTTTCTTCTTTCAGATTTTGGGATAACTTAATTTAGTTATTAAGTATGTTGACCATGAGAAAATAAGAAGAAATTCAAGTTTCAAAATATGGTGAAACCATAGTTATAAATAACATTTTGATTCTTAAGGGATCATGTTATATGAATGGAAATGAATTTTGTGAGTCGACGCCCCAAATAAAATTTGGGAGAGGTCTGCCACATATAAATCGTTTGCCATAAGAAATAAAATGTTTGTTGATATTGATCAAAACATTTGTATTTCGTCAATGCTTAAATGCATTTTTTAAAAAGGTTGACCATGCAAAACCAGTGAGAATTTTCAGACCAATATGACTGAAACTGACATGTGTATTGTAGTTCTAAAGTCAATATGGTTGAGAATAATCATAGAAAATTGTGGTTTTTATGGTAGAAAAATATCATGTAATGATATGTATATTTGCTAAAAGCAAAAATATGTTTTGGAAAAATTCAAATCATAGAGTTATAAATCAACTTGAAAGAACTATGAAATAGTTGTATCTAAAATGCGATTTTCTGAGAATGAAATACATTTTAAAGAAAATTATAACAATTTTTCGAAATTGTTTTTATTATTCATTTAAATCTAAAAGAGTTGTAGATTAATCTTCTAAGCTCTTAAAAGATGTTAAATGTAAATATGTATGTTTTTGAGCTATTTCAAGAAATGTGGGGGAAGCTTTGCTTACCATATAAAGTCATTGGCAAGAGACCAAATGAACTTAGTGATAGTTATCAAACTATGATTTAAAAAAAAAAAAACTAGTGTCATACACTGAGTTTTGTGTATAATGGTTAATTGTATCTTGAAAAAAAAAGGATGACAAAAATCATTAAACAATTGATCTCGACTAATCTCAAGAGATTATGTTCAATGTGATGACAACCTAGGATCCTGTTATTAAAGGTGTGTCATGAGATCAAATTGTAATATCATCAAGAGGAATGGGTTTAGCCTATGAACTAAGATGAGGTTTGGCGGTAACTCTACTTATCAGATTGGAGATCCCAAGAAATAGGTTCAAGGAGACAACTAAGTCAAACTAAGTCTGCCCAAAGCACTGTAAGACTTCGGTCTATACCCAGTTCCTAGGATGATTAAACAGTGCTACATGTAAGGAATAGAGGATAAGCATTTGCTTTTAATGATTTGTGCCAATTGTTTTGAGATATGAATGGAGTAGTATATGATACTCCTCTAAACAAAACTAATGGCAAATCACCTTGTGGGTGTGAAATGGGGCCGTTTCTAGGAGAATAAAATGGCTATATTCTCTAAAGTTCACTCATGATTACCAGGAATGTTCACGGCCAAAATGAACACAATAGAGAAATTGGTTTTGTGAGAGAATGAAACTGTGTTTTGGCTATTGTCTAGGTTTACACCAAAGCCCGGGAGGTTCAAGACATCATGGCCACCTCCTGGCCGAGTAAATCCGATAGCTATTAACAATGACTGGTTCAAGGCTGAAAAATTGCTACCAACTCATCATGCAGTGAATTTCTCGTTTGTACTCTCAAAAGTCCGTAGTTGAGTCTTGTTGAGTCTTGTCGAGTCTTGTCTAGGAAGTCAAGTCTGTCGAGTCGTCTAGTGTCTAGAAGCATTTCTATTCATGTGGGGGATTGTTGGAACTCGTTTTTGACGAAATGGTTTAAGACCATTTTCGGTATGTTTCGGGACGAAGACGTTCGTCGGAATAACCGAATGTTTGACACTATGAAGTAGTGTACTCGTATGTCAAAATCAGAGTTGGTTTTGAATGAGAAATGGAAGTCCAAAATGAGTTTGGCTAAATATTAAAAATTAGCAAATGTCATATATTGGATATTTGGGTTTGAATTTGTTAGTTGGATATTATGTCCATTACTTATTCATGACTATCTTTATATTTGTATAAACATAAAATGCAAACCCAAATTAAAAGAAATATTATTTATGTTTGATTTGGTCAAATATATAATATATTCTTTATTGCTAAGTCATTAAAAATTGAGTCAAAAGGAATTAAATTTTCTTAATGACAATATTGATTTTTTGACTTTAAGACTCCATTACTCTCTTGTATGTTATGGCTTCTCAAAAGCATAATGTGATGTTTTGTATTTTCTATATAAAAGCTTGTGAGCCATTTAGAAAACAATAGAGTGAGACACACTTGAAAACCAACAACAAATACAATTCCTCCATGTTATACTGATGTTTTATTTTATTTATTTTTGTGTCTGAGAGTACAACACAAAATTAGTTTCGCCAGGCTTCTGATAGAGTGACGCAAATTCAGAAGATTGTTTGCAGTTGTATCCTGGGACTCATTACGTTATCGAACCGTCGCACTACGGGACGTATTTTGAGTTAAGGAAAGAGATAATATCTCGCCTCTGCAGTTGTATCATCCTTTTCTTACTCTTTGGTATAGTATTATCATTTTTTATTTTTTACAATATTCAGTAATCCGTAATTTATAAAATACGGTTCTATCATTACGCAAGGTCCGGCTAATACTAAGCCGATACTGAAGGAAGGATGAGTCGGTTTAGGAAGAAGAAGGAGCCCTCACTGATGGAGGAGCTCAAAGAGCTACAGCTTCTCGACGAAGGAAAGATGGTGGACATCCCTGACCTAGAGATAGAAGATCTGATTGAGGAAAACTCAATGAGCGTCATAGTACGTTGCCTGAATCCCTATGTGCATAAAGCAGGAGGCTTGGTTAAAGCGATGCCACCCATATGGGGCCTGGAGGATAAAGTTCGAGGGAGAGTAGTCGGGGATGATAGAGCTCAGTTCATCTTTACCTCAGAGTCAGAGTTGCAGTATGTTCTCACCAAAGGCCCATGGTTTGTGAACGGTTGGATGGTAGCTATGGATCAGTGGACGCCGAATCCAGATGCATCCTTTCTAAAAAGGATAAACTTCTGGATTAGAGTCAGAGGCCTCCCGATACACATGTTGAAGAAGGAAGTGGTGGAGTCTCTTCTCGGTCCTCTAGGGAAAGTTGAGAAAGTAGAGCTGCACGCAAAGAACTCTACATCCCTGGAGTACATTAGAGCTTCGGTTACTATCAACACTGAAGAGCCTCTCCAATTTCGAAGCATAGAAAGACTTAAATCAGGGATGACGTACCCTACAGAGCTGGAATATGAGAAACTAATTAAAGTCTGCTATGGATGTAAGCGGTTGACGCACGATCAGACAAGATGCCCATTTCAAATACTAGAGAGGGAGGAAGCGAAGAGACTGACGAAGGATAGGAGTAAGAAGACATGTCTGAAGGAAAAACTCCTGGAGAAAGAGATAAGAGCTAAGGAGAGCTTGAAGAGATCAACTTCGAAAGGAGTTGAAATTCGGAACCCCCCGACGGCAACCAACCTTAGAGGGGGGAAAAAGAAAGCAACTGGTAATCTAAAGGAGGATACAGGGAAAGGAAAGCGAATTGTGGCGACCCCCCGGGTGATATGGAGACAGAAAGCTGATGTGTGTGGTTCGGGGAAGACAAAGAGCACGGAGGAATCCACAGCGCACCCTCGCGGATCAGGAGATCATAGTGGAGTTAAAAGTGTATCCGGAGGAAGAGGAGGAGTAGGGAAGTCACTGGACTCCAATGAAACTGATTCGGTTTTCAACAGATTGGGAAGACCTGACGAGGAATGGGGATCAAAGGGAAGCAGAGGTAGGAGAACTGCTCGAGAGCCTGCAGAGGACCTTCGATGGAGGATTAGTGGAATGTCCTCAGGAGAGAAAAACGATGGAAAATCTAGCAAAGGAAGTCGTAGCCCGCCATCGGTGTTTAATCGACTAGGGGGACACACCCATATAGCGGAGGGATCCCAGACATCGAAAAGAAGAAGGCAAGAGGGTAGCGATGAGAGGAATGCAAAGAAGGCAAGAACAGGATCATCTGAGAAGAAGAAGAAAGAATCTCCATCGGTGTTCATGCGGTTAGGAGGAGTAGTGAGAGGACCTGAAACTGATAACACCGGTGAAGCGCATCATTCTGCTCTAGTAGCAGTATCTACTCCAATACATTCTGCCCGTATGGCAGCAAACAGTCCGGCTCTTTCTGTCCGTAGGATAGCATTGGGCAGTGGCTCCTCAGTAAAAGAAGGGTTGATGGGTAATACCAACCCTTCGAGATCAATATGAGGATTATGAGTTGGAACTGTCAGGGGCTGGGGAATACCCCGACAGTTCGACATCTACAGGGAATACATGGTCAGTATTTCCCTGAGATAATATTCCTCAGTGAGACCAAGAGTAGGAGAAGTTACATGGAATCTATTGTGGAAAAGATGGGTTTTCACGATATTGTGGCAGTAGACGCTAGAGGCAAGAGTGGAGGGCTAGCTGTAATGTGGAAGAATACGTGTATTGTGGAAGTCCTTCAAGCCAATTACAGAGTGATTGATCTAAAGATTGAGTGGCAGGATCAAAGTTTCTACTTGACTTGTGTGTACGGAGATCCAGTGAAGAGCAAACGAGGAGAAGTGTGGGAAAGGATCTCCAGAATAGGTGCAACAAGATCGGGAGCTTGGATCTTGATGGGCGATTTCAATGAGCTGCTAGATCAGTCAGAAAAATCAGGAGGTACAAGAAGGGAAGAGAAGGATGGGATGGAGTTCAAGCAGCTGCTCCTGGATTGGGGCCTATGGGATATCAAATACAAAGGGAACCCATTATCATGGGCAGGAAGAAGAAACAACGGGCTGGTTCAGTGCAGACTTGATCGTGCAGTAGCCAATCAAGAAGCGCTTGAGGCTTACCCCAATGCGACAACGTTCTATTTGCAGAGGGTCCAATCGGATCACAGTCCGATCATTACATCTCTGGATGGGCATCAGTGGAAGAAGTTCGCGAGTTTCAAGTATGACCAGAGATGGGCTACAAGAGAAGGCTTCATAGAAACAGTGGAGCAAAACTGGAGATCTCAAGGAAGTGGGCAGGCAAGTTTGATGAGCAGAATAGCATCGTGTAGGAAAGCCATTTCGGTTTGGAAGCGACAAGCAAAACCAAACTCAGCCCTTAGAATCCAGGAGTTAAGTTACAAAATTGATGAGGCCTCTAGACAGGAAGCTTTCAAGTTAGAGGAACTAAACAACCTGCGCAAGGAGCTATCTGACGAATACTATAATGAGGAGCTGTTTTGGATGCAGAAAAGCAGGTTATGCTGGCTGAGATCAGGGGACCGCAACACCAAATTTTTCCACGCTGTTACAAAGAACAGAAGAGCGCAGAATAGGATTAAAAGTTTGGTGGATGATGAAGGCAGAGAGTGGTATGCAGACAAGGATCTAGGGAGAGTAGCAGAACAGTATTTCCAGACACTTTTCTCGTCAGAAGATGTCGGCCTCGATCAAATTGAATGGAGTGAAATTCCAAAGCTCATCACCTCTGAACAGAACAGGTCCCTGATAAAGCCAGTGACGCTAGAAGAAGTAAAGAAAGTTGTTTTTGACATTAATCCCAGCAAATGCCCAGGACCTGATGGGATGAACGGCTATTTCTACCAGCAGTTCTGGGAAACAAATGGAGGGGAAGTGACGGCAATGGTGCAGAAGTTTTTCCAAACTGGAGAGCTTGAAGAAGATATGAACAACACCAACATTTGCCTCATCCCAAAAACGCTGAACGCCAGAAGGATGTGTGAGTTCCGGCCGATCAGTCTCTGCAACGTGGCGTATAAAGTAGTGTCAAAACTGATGGCGAGGAGATTAAAGAAGTTGCTGCCTAACTTAATCTCGGAGACGCAGGCAGCGTTCGTGGAGGGCCGACTCATTTCAGACAACATATTGGTGGCTCATGAACTCCTCCATGCATTGAGCTCAGATAATAAATGTGCCTCGGAGTACATTGCAATCAAAACTGATATCTCCAAAGCATATGACAGGGTGGAGTGGTCCTTCCTGGATAGAGCAATGAAGGCAATGGGTTTCTCTGAAGAGTGGCGGAAGCTTATCATGAGTTGCGTGAAGTCAGTAAGATACCAGGTGCTGATAAACGGTTCACCTCTCGGCTCGATATGCCCATCACGAGGACTGAGACAAGGTGACCCTTTGTCTCCGTATCTCTTTGTGATGTGCACTGAGATCCTTGTACAGATGCTAAAAAGAGCCGAACATCTGAAGAAGATATCTGGTCTGAGAGTCGCACGGAGAGCACCGTCGGTATCTCATCTCTTGTTCGCCGATGATAGCATGCTATACTGCAAAGGTTCAGAGGAGGAATTGGATCAGGTCAGTCAGATTCTGCAACAATATAGCATGGCATCGGGTCAACGAATAAACTACCAGAAGTCAAGTGTTTATTTTGGGAAGCACATCCCAAAGGAGAGAAGAGAGGAGATAGGGCAGAAACTGGGAATCAGTACTGTAGGTGGGGAAGGCTTGTACCTTGGGCTTCCAGAATCATTTGGGGGATCCAAAGTCTCTATCCTAAATTATTTAAAAGAGAACCTGAACCGAAGGGTCCATGGCTGGCAGACAAAGTTCCTCTCACCAGGAGGCAAAGAAGTACTACTCAAAGCAGTTGCAATGGCGCTGCCCACGTATACTATGGCCTGCTTTCTCTTGCCAAAGACTACAATCAAAGAAATCATGGCGGTAATGGCAGAGTTTTGGTGGCGAAATGGTAACGACTCAAGAGGGATGCATTGGAAGAGCTGGGACAATCTATGCAAACCCAAAGCTTGTGGAGGGCTCGGCTTCAAGGACCTGGAGGCTTACAACCTAGCATTGCTAGGGAAACAGCTGTGGAGAATGATCAAAAATCCTAAGTCCTTATTGACCAGAGTATTCAAGAGCAGATACTTCAAAACCTCGGATCCACTAAGTGCTACAATCGGGTCGAGACCGTCCTACGCCTGGCGCAGCTTACATGCAGCCCAAGCCCTGATTCAGCAAGGGGGGCGTGTGGTGATTGGCAACGGAAGAGATACAAAGGTGTGGCAGGAGAGATGGCTAGGTGCCGGCCCAGCTCTTATGATTCAGTCGATGCGCAGAGGTCCAGCTCAAGAGATGGGGGTTTTGTCTGATGATATGCGGGTCAGTGAACTGATGTCTGGTAATGGCAGGGAATGGAATCTAGACAAACTTGACAGGCTCTTCACGGAAGACATCAAGAGTAAGATCACTGCTATAAGACCTGCAGGAGCAAATAGTCAGGATACTTATGTTTGGGAGTACACCAAGACAGGTCACTACACGGTCAAGTCGGGTTATTGGGTTCAAACAAGTATTCTCTCCGTCAAGGAGGAACAGAAAGAAGTAGTGCAACCGAGCTTAGATTGCATATATCAGATGGTGTGGCGGCTTGACACTAGTCCCAAAATCAAGCATTTTCTGTGGAGATGCCTTAATAATGCTCTACCGGTGGCAGAAAACATGACGAGGAGACACATTGGCAAAGATAAGCGTTGTAGCAGATGTGACGATGTAGCAGAAAGCGTGAACCATCTACTATTCCAATGCCACTACGCTAGAAGAAGCTGGGCAGAAGCGAACATTCACATTCCTCCGGAAGGTCGATGGTCAGATTCTTTATTCACAAATCTATTTTGGGTCTTGAACTTAAAACAAGAGTACCCAAAAGAGGAAATGGAGGAAGGATTTGTGCCAGGTCTACTATGGAGATTATGGAAAAATCGCAATGAGTTTGTGTTCAGAGGAAAGGACTTTGATGCAAGCTCAACGGTTAGGAAAGTAAGGGAGGATGTGCTACAATGGCGTAGTAGAGAAGAGGTTAAAAAAGAGGAGGTGAAAAACACCATAGCAGAAGCTCCGGATAAGAAGTGGACTCCCCCACAACCGCTAACGCTGAAGTGCAACACCGATGGTTCCTGGTCAAAGGAAACAGTGAATGCAGGTGTGGGATGGGTACTGCGAGATCATCAAGGTCTTCTGGTGTGGGCAGGGGCAAAGAAGCTAGTACAAGCGAGATCAGCGATAGAGACAGAAGCAGAAGCTATTCGATGGGCAGTTCAAACACTGGCAGGTTTTAACTACAGAAAGGTAACTCTTGAAACTGACTCCCTGGTTTTATCAAGAATGCTATGTGGAGAAGAAGAAACCTGGCCGGTCCTTGCGCCCATCGTACAGGACATCCTGATCTCTTTGGCAGCAAATGCAGATTATGAAGTGGTGTACTCTCACCGAAGTGGTAATAAGACAGCAGATAGAATAGCGAAGGAGACTTCAACGTTTACGTCCTTTGTCCCTAAGTTATATTCTATGGTGCCTATGTGGTTGAGTTCATGTATTGAGGCTGATAAGCCAATTGTATGAAACTGAGTTTGGATTAATAGAAAGTTGTTGTTGAGCCAAAAAAAAAAAAAAAGAAACGAACTCAAGCGGAGGAACAGAACACACTCAAGCGGAGGAGCAAAACAAACCTGGGAATCAAGCAGAAACGTATCGACTCCCATGAGTTAGCCACCGTCTGCAAATCGGAGAGGAAGACCGAAACGTTATAAGAATGAGAGAATGATTCTCAAAGTAGGAAATCATACCTTTTTATAAAACAACCTCCACCGCCTTACATAATCAGAAATCGCATTGAATAGAGATCGTGTGTGAGAGATTAAAGGAGGATTTTAAGGTAATGATTCTGTAACTGGTATCGCTTCAGTCTCTGAGGAGAAGTTGAAAGAGCGGTTGAGAACACCTAAGCAACATCGATTCTGGAGACGCGAAGAAGAAGAAGAACATGGGGTTAACGCTAATTGTAGTAGTTGAAACGTTACACTTCATCTGTGCAGAATAACCGAGGGCCCAGATATGTCAAAAAGCCTAACCTAATTGCAGAGAAGACTGAAAGTTACAGCAAGCCCATTAAAAAAAAAGCCCGGACGGATGCACAACGAACTTAATGAAACGCAGCGTAAAAGCAGAAGGGGACAGATGTCGGCATGGCAGAGCACTAATTTGTGTGCTGTCATATGACGTGGACGCCCTAGGAGAGATTAAAAGTCTATTTTATATATAAAGATTTGAGCTTTGAAAAATTAAATTCATTATTATTTAAGTTTACTAAAAAACACAATTATAAGTAAACAAAAAAAAAACACGTCCATTGCTTCCATTATAACTCAACAGAAACAAAAATGCTTTGACATGTCGAAGTCGAACAAACCCAAGTAACACAAAAAACGAACACAATCAAAACATTACTTTACCGAGACATTAATTTTAAAATGTGTTCAGAGCTCCAGAATTTTAACTATAGTGTAACTATCACATACTTATCATATTTCAAATTAAATCAAACGATAAATCAGCTTTGAATACATGCCTCACAAGAAACAAATGTAAAAAACATATAAAAATAAAATAAACAATATTAAATATATACTCTAACCGTTGAAATTATTTTTTAAAAATCACATCCCGCCCGTAGGGCGGGCCGATCCTAGTGATGTTATAAAGAGAAAAAATGAGGGACTTTCCTCTCTTTTTAGAGGATCCACGTCAGATTCTCTTTATTGCCTGTGGGTTCCACGTTTTTACCAGATTCTGGTCTGACTGAACTCGGTTTAGTTTGATTATGAAGAAAGTAATAGTTTGGGTTGGGCTTCCATGTTTGGTTTGAGGATAAATTAAAAAGCAAACTATTAAATGTGGCTTATTGTGTTTAAGCTGGGTCTGGGCCTCCGTCTTTGGCCTGATGAGTGAGTAAAATTTGATTACTATTGGTACTACTTATTAAAATTCGTGATGTATTCTTCTAGTAATTTGTATTTTGTTTAAAAACAAGAAATTAACTTCTAAGTTAAATTTTCTTAAAAAATATCAAACCAAAAAATAATTACTCAATTTTCGAATACCATAAAGATAAATAAAAATTTAAATTCAGAATTCAAAAGATATTTAAATAATTTTATACAGTTTGCCAAACATAAAATTTATTTAAAATTTATTTAGTATGTATTCAATTGTGTTCTGTTCAATATGTGTTAAATTTAATTAATTTATTGAAATACAACTATTGATATTTTTTTTGTCAGCATTGACATTTTTGTTTATAATATTCGTATTATAGAAGATTTTTGTTTAATTGTATTGATTAAAAATTATCTCTACCATTGCTCTAAAATGATGTAAAACGAACCCGTTTAACCCATTCAAATCACCATCTTCATAAAGGAGCTTCAAGCGAAAACCCAATTCAAGGCCCACTAAAGAGCTTATAACTCCAAACATTTAGGCCCATTAGTAAACCCAAACCGAGCTTATTGAACCAAACCCATGAAAGATCTCCAGAACTGTTTAAAACCTTTTCATCTGATCTCTCTCTCTCTCACACACACATCTGTTTCATGATCGATTTACTTCAATAGCTCCTCCAGGTGAAAAAACGTTTCACTTGAATCTCTCCAAACCCTAGATTCTCAATTTCGTTTGTTCTCTCTCAATCAAATTGTGACAATTCGATTACTTCTATGTTCAATTCGACGAATCCTTGAAGCTAATTTAATTTTCCTCAATTTCATTCTGACTTCTCTGTGTATGCAGCGCCAATGCTCGATCTCTAATTTTGAAAATCGAATTAGGGTTCTGATCTGTTTGGGTTTACTCAGGTTAGTTTTCTTTTTATCAATCATCAAACAATCCAAATTCTGAGTCAATTCAATTTGAATTAATATTTTAATTACCTCAAATCTCGATCTCAGGCGGAAGCTATGGCGCAGAGTAATTGGGAAGCTGATAAGATGTAAGTGAAATTGTGTTGGTAAAGTCTGTGAATTTTTAGATTTTAACTTTTTGGGGGTTGGTGTAGGCTTGACGTTTACATATATGATTATCTGGTGAAGAAGAAACTGCATAACACTGCTAAGTCTTTTATGACTGAAGGCAAAGTCTCTCCTGATCCTGTTGGTAAAAAAACAAAACCCACTTCTGAAGTTTATGTTTTGTCGCCGTTTCTTGTTTCATTAGGAATTGGGGTTTTTAGCTATGTGATTTGACTCGTTTGGAGTTTATTTTATTTGTGGTGTGTGTGAATGATGTAGCGATTGATGCACCTGGTGGGTTTCTTTTTGAGTGGTGGTCTGTGTTCTGGGACATCTTTATTGCTAGGACGAATGAGAAGCATTCTGAGTCTGCTGCAGCTTATATAGAGGTGGACTATCTACTATCTGGAGATATTGTTTTTTTTTTTGTTTTTTCAGTTTGGTGACTAACCAGTGGCTTTGAACTAATAGGCACAACAAGGTAAAGCGAAGGAGCAGCAAATGCAAATGCAGCAGATGCAGATGATGCGCCAAGCTCATATGCAGCAGCGTAGGGATCCTTCTCTTGTGGGTCCGATGAATGCTATTGGCTCTGAAGGGATGATTGGGCAGTCTAATAATGCCAGTGCTATGGCTGCGAAAATGTACGAGGAACGTATGAAGCAACCGAATACAATGAACACTGAGACATCCCAACCCCATATGGATGCTGCAAGGATGGCCCTTCTCAAATCAGGAACAAGCCATCATGGGTAAAAAAATTGTCTCAGTTTATGTTTCTTTTTGCATGCGTATTTGCTTTCCTCACACCGTTTTGACCCCTTTCTCACCCTTTTTTTCTGTCCTGAAACAGTCAGATGGTCCAAGGGAATCATCAAGGAGGTGTTTCGGCAGCACTGCAGCAACTTCATTCACGGAATCAGCAGGCCCCTGTAATTACCTTACTTGATGATGACTGTTCAAATCTCTCCTTTTTCAGGAAAGTTTCCAATTAAATATTTTGGTGTGCATCTGAATCTCTTTGAACGTCCAGGAAATCAAAAGTGAAGTTAATCTTGGAGCATCTCCAAGACAACTGCCAGTGGATCCTTCTCCAGTTTTTGGCCAGGGAATTCTGCAATCAAAGCCTGGGATGGGGAATGCAGGTAAATGAATCCAATGTAATGCGTACCGGATTATACACTCACTATCGCAATTAATTGACCTTTGAATCCAAAGCTAACATATTCTTCCCTGTTATATTCTGAATAATTATGGTGAATTACGCAGGGTGATATGGTTAAATCAGATCTTATGTTTTTTTTTTTCTCTTGTGAAGGATTAAACCCTGGAGTTGGTGTTCTTCCTTTGAAGGGATGGCCACTAACTGTAAGTCACTGTGGTTCCTTTGCATGATTTATCTTCTTGTCATTCTAAATCCAGTTCTTCATCAAATTTGTTGACAAATGTTATACAGGGCATCGATAATATGCGACAAGGTTTAGGCCCTCAGAAAGCTTTCCTTCAAAATCAAGGTCAATTTCAGCTCTCACCGCAGCAGCAGCAGCAACAACAAATCATGGCTCAGGTTCAAGGGCAAGGAAATATGACTAATTCATCCATGTATGGTGGCGACATGGATCCTCGAAGATTTACAGTATTGCCCAGAGGAAACCTGAGTTCGAAAGATGGCCAACAGAATGCAAATGATGGCTCTATTGGATCCCCTATGCTGTCAAATTCGTCAAAGGTGAGATTTTTTTCTTCTAAAATCAGCCAAATGCATATCCCTGTTGAATGCAGTGGCATCTGTTGAGCTGAATTCTTTCATTTTTTCGGGTGAACTTGCCACAATAAGCATCTCATATGTGTTCGTTAGTTGGTAAATTGGATCAATACGGTCCTTGTAGGTATGTTTGCGATAATTGTAGTCTATGATATCCTGCAACTGCTGCTACTTGTCATTAGAAAAATTTGTAAGATAATGTGTTTGTGTTGTCCTTATGGAGATCTATCCAGGGAACACAATTTGGTTTCTCCTTGTTAACCTCACCCTCTCAAGAGAAAATTTATCTGCAAGTAATAGCTTTTGACTGCCAAACATCTTTCTGATTTTCCATTTTTCTGTTGCTGTTTTTGGTCTTTAGCTTATCAATATGCCGACAGTACAGCAATCTTCTTCTCAGCAACAAGATCCTTTACTATCACAGCAGGTACTTTTATGTTGATCATGTGGTGTTGTCTATATTAGTATAATTTAGTTTGTAAGATCATTGATTCACAACTTCTTTTTTGTGTCTTTGATAGAACAATCGCAAAAGAAAAGGACCTTCCTCTTCTGGTCCTGCTAACAGTACAGGGACAGGAAACACAGTTGGCCCATCCAACTCACAGCCGTCAACTCCTTCAACGCATACCACCCCTGTCGAAGGAGTAGCTATAACTGGTAACATGCAGCATGTGAATAACATGCCAAAAGGACCTATGATGTATGGTTCCGATGCAATAGGTGGTCTTGCATCATCAGCAAACCAACTGGTATGTTTCTTAAAACAATCTAGCTTAATTCTTGTGACATCTGAATCCAGCATGCAGCTGTCTTGGTGTGAAAGGAAGTGCTTTCTTAGCGGCTTTAGTTTTCTCTTGCATTGCCCATGGAGCCTTGTTATTTTCATATTTCTTATGATAAGAAATATAGCTGCAGGATGACATAGAAGCGTTTGGAGATGTGGGAGCCCTAGAAGATAACGTAGAATCGTTTTTATCCCAAGATGATGGAGATGGAGGAAGCTTGTTTGGCACCCTAAAGCGGAACCCTTCTGAGCATACCGAAACCTTAAAGGGTATTAACTCTCCCCCTCAGACTAAATATGCTACTAACAGACGATTGATAGTAACAGTGGTCCTTTTTTCTCTTTCAGCTTTTAGTTTCAGTGAGGTTGGCTCTATAAGAAGAAGTGCCAGTAAGGTCATCTGCTGTAATTTCTCATCTGATGGGAAGTTGTTAGCTAGCGCTGGACATGATAAGAAGGTGCAACATCTTAAATCTCTGAGGATGGAGCATGCAGTTTTCTTATAGGTTTTGTTTGTTTAAGAACAGATAATGTGGACGCTAATTTCTTTTTGTCAGTAGGTTTTTATTTGGAACATGGAAACGCTACACACTGAGATCCCTCCGGAAGAGCATGGTCATATCATCACAGATGTTCGTTTCCAACCTAATTCAACTCAACTGGCTACGTCTTCGTTCGACAAAACTATCAAAATATGGGATGTTTCTAAGGTATAGTTAATTCATCTCTTCTTAACTGTATCCATTTTTTTTTTCTGTTGTGACTGACCACTTACTACTAATTTTTGCAGCCTGGTTACTTCGTACGAACAATTTCTGGTCACAATGCACCTGTAATGTCCCTTGATTTTCACCCTAAGAAAACCGATTTGTTCTGCTCTTGTGATACCAACAATGAGATTCGTTTCTGGAGCATCAACGCTGCTAATTGCCTTCGTGGTATAAAGGCAAGCCCCCTCTGGACTTTCGTATGCATTGCCTTCTCCTCGAGTTGAACTTTGTTTTTTCTAATCTTCTAAGTTTTTCAAGCACAGGGTGCTAGCACGCAAGTACGGTTCCAGCCAAAAGTTGGACAATTTCTTGCTGCAGCTTCGGAAAATATTGTGTCAATTTTCGATGTTGAACAGTACAGAGGGGTCCATTCGCTTAAGGTAAAAACCCCTGAAGATAATTATTTTTGTTTTACTTCTACATTCAACAGCATAGGACTTTATTTTCTACTTTTAGGACTTATGCAACTTGGAAGTCCAATGTGTTCGCTTGTTTGACAAAATCCAATGATTTATGTCTCATGGGATGGACTTATCTTTGATCTGTTAGGGACATTCCTCAACTGTGCATTCTATTTGTTGGAACCCAACCGGAGAGTTGGTAGCTTCTGTTAGCGAAGACAGTGTTAAAGTATGGTCTGTGAACTCAGGAGATTGCATCCACGAGCTCAGTTCTAGTGGAAACAAATTCCACTCTTGCGTTTATCACCCTACCTATCCCAACCTCTTGGTCATCGGTGGGTACCAGGTATTCATTTTTCATGACCCCCTGAATTTCAAAAGCTTTGATTGAATCTGTATCACCACCGTTCAATAGAATCTGGCTCCCTGCTGTTGCTTGATGTGAATGATTTCTCAGTCAGTTGCTTTAACTTTGGTAAAAACGAATCTGTTGCAGTCGATAGAGTTGTGGGACACAGGAGAGAACAAATGTATGACACTAGCGGCTCACGAGTGTGTGATCTCTGCCTTAGCTCAGTCATCTTCAACAGGAATGTTGGCGTCTGCAAGTCATGACAAGTCCGTAAAGATTTGGAAGTAGAAAAAATATTTTATCTTCTTCTTCAAGAAGAGCTCAGGACTATTTTTGAGTCTAATTCTTTGTTAAATGTTTGAAATCAATAAGTTGTTTAATGGGTTTGTTAGCGCAAGAGCAAAGGGACTTGCTTTGTTTTATGATCCGTACTTTCTTTCTTGTTGTGATCTCTAGTGTTTGAAGTGAGACACAGAGATGTAAGTAATTTCCTCTAGTCACCGACATTTTGTTGAAATAATTTATTTTTAATAAGCAACTAAACCCTTTTTAAAGGCCTCTATTTGGTTCTATAAAATAAAAAGGCCTCTATTTGGTTCTTCAGAATAAAAAGGCACTTGGTTAGTTCGTTAGTAAGTTAAAGATGACATACAAAAATCTAGGTAGACACATTGTAACAATACCAAGTTATCTAACTTAGAAATTAGAACTAAAGATGAATGGTTCTATTGATTTTGGAGAAATGATCTAGGTGCAAAGACAAAATAGCAAAAGGTAGACACATTGTAAAAATACCAAGTTATCTAACTTAGAAATTAGAACTTAAGATTGAATGGTTCTATTGATTTTGGAGAAATGATCTAGGTGCAAATTCAATAGCAAAAGGATACATTCATTGATAAATCAATTTTGTTAGACAAGTTTTCTCAAAAAAAAAAAACTTATTTTACATAATTAATATACAAATTTAATTTAGTATTTGATTCAATGTTAGGTTTATCCTATTAGGACAAAATACTTGTTTTTAATCTAAAAATTAATTTGCCCTTATTTAAATAGATCCAAGACATGGAGGAGCACCTTAATCGCTTTTGTCAAGTTCGGAGGTCTGTTCTAGACTTCTAGTACTACTAGAAGTTGACATTCCAAATTCGTCCAATTTCTTCCTAAACGAGCGTTACATACTTTTCGTTGGTCATACCCAAAAACACAGTAAAGAATTTAGGCCATATTGGTTTTTGTATTCGATGCACTATCTATGTGTAGCATATGAATACTGAATACAACAATTAGATATAACATTTAAATATTATTTAATTTTGTAATTTTGATAATAAATTTCAGTTTTTCATTTTTGCAATAATATGTAATTTCGCAATATGAAAGAAAAAAAATAATTTTATGATTTTAGTAGAAATTTTGATTTTAATTTTTTTTATAAAAATAACATTTTGCAAAATAAATCATTTTGTGGTTTTAAAGAAAAGATAATAGTTTATTTCATAAATATATTTAGTAATAATAATTAATATAACCTATTATTTTTATAAGAAAATTGTTGCATAAAAACTTGTTATTTTTATATCTATATTGAAAAGTATATTTAAGTATTTTGGATTTTGAAATGGAAATGATGCATCTAAATTTTATATTTTTAGTATTTCAAATATCTAAATTTTCTAATTACTGTGAGTTTTACATTAAAATGCATCGTCTAACAATATTAAAATTGCATACAAACTAACAACAGCTAAGTATTTAATTTCATATGCATCATCCAACATAAAAAAAAACAAACATGGCCTAAGTATAATCATCATTTTTCCGGAAAAAGATCTAAAAACCATTTCATAGTATTTAATAAATAATATAAAACCAATTGACAGAAAAAAAGCTATCACTATAAAAGAACAATTTGCATGTTGACAAAAAAAAATAACATGAGTCGTCATTTCTATTTCTTTTTTTTTTTCATTTCTACATGTATCGTTATTATATTACACTCAAGTTTTCAGTATTTAAAAGAAACAAGGTTCAATTAACTGAATTGTACATTAAAATAAATAAAAAGAAATAAAGAAAAGTAGAGTGTATTGAAGAAAAAAGAAAGAAAGAGAGAGACAGAGAGTGAAGACCCCACAACAGAGCACAACATCTCTATCACTAACTCCAATCAAACCCTCTCTCTCTACTCTCTTCTCTCTTCTCTCTTCTCTCTTCTCTCTCTGAGCATTCCATGAAACGCATCGGAAAATGGGAAAATACATAAAGAAGAACAAACTCGACGGAGAAGCTATGGCCTTGATGGACGTTTCTCCTTCTCCTTCTTCCCTCGGTGTTCTCACTCGAGCCAAGTCACTAGCTCTCCAACAACGCCGCCTTCAAAAACCCTCTCCTTCTCCTTCTCCTACTAACCCACCGTCGTCGAAACAGAAGATAACTGATTCCTCCTCCGGCGGCGGATCGTATCTTCAGCTGCGGAGCCGCCGGCTCCAGAAGAAGCCTCCAATTGTCGTGATTCGCTCAACCAAACGGAGAAAGCCGCAGCAGCAGCAGCTGAGGAGGGAAGAGGGTCGAAACCCTAACCCTAATCCCCAAAATCTCGATTCTTCGGTTCGAGGGTCTGTTGGTGACGGGTCGGATTCGGTTGGGGAGAGTGTCGTGTTTGGTAAAGACAAGGACTTTAACAAAGAGCTCGACTACGCCAGTGAAAGGTATCGTTTTTTTTTCTAAATTCCTTGAATTGATGAACTCTGTTACTGAAGAGCCTTTTCAATTATTTTTCTCGATTTGAAAATTTATTGTTTTTTTTTTTTTAGCTTTGTGTTATGGATTGATATGATGCCATATTTGCTTTATTCTGACACACCAGACTCTTCTCTCTGTTTCCAGGAAAAATAAAAATATATATTAATCAATTTCTTGAGAATTTATTTAGTGTCTGAGATGGACACTCTAGAAAGCTTATTTTGGGTCTTGTACAAACTGATTATAGAAATGCTTTTTTTTCTTTGGTCTTTAGGTAGTTTTGATGCTAAGATTTAATCAAAAGTTGGATATTTATTTGAACTAATCAACCTTTACTCTGTATTTGGTATACACCTTTCAAGCGTTTCTGAAGCCAATGTCCATTTGAGAGTTACATTACGTCTTTTGGTTTATGCTTTTTGAATCTTTATTGACCCACTATTCAACAGGTTACTACTGATTATCCTTTTTTCTAAGTAGGGCATGACTAGATCAGCTTTAGCTTATAACTATATAGCCTATAGGGAATAAAGTATGTTTGGCTTTTTGCTACTAACTGAGGAAAAGTTAGTTAATTTGATTTTTTATCCGTGTGAGCGTTGTGCGGGAGTGAAATAATGAAAAGTAACATAATATTATTTGCTTTTCAGCTTCAACAGGACCACAAGGGAATCCACACCATGCAGTTTGATAAGGAAGCAGGAAACCACCACCACAAGCCCTGGATCGTCTACGAAGCTTCTTAGCAATGGTATCAGTGACGAGAGCAACCAAAGAGAAGATAGTTTCTCGGAGAGCCATCGTCACCAACCAACTACACCTGAAATGGACGAGTTTTTCTCGGGTGCTGAAGAAGAACAACAAAGGCAATTCATTGAGAAGTATCTGCTCTGTCTTGCAGTGACTAAACCCTTTTTGGTTATATGATCTACTCTGTTCTTCTGTGTCCCTAACGGTTCTGTTTATACTATTGTTTCAGGTACAACTTTGATCCTGTGAACGAGCAACCGCTACCAGGACGGTTTGAATGGAAGAAGGTAGATGATTAGAAAACAACGAGAAAGGGTGGTGGGGTGATTAATAGTTAATACAAAGACTATGTTAACATTATTCCTGCTAATTATCGGTTTGATCTTATTATCCATCATCCGTTTTTCTTAACTTTCCCAACATGTAAAGGAACTTAGGAGCGTTTTTTTACATTGGTGTCTGTAACCATAAGTGGCTGAAAAAGGGTTTGTGTAACACATAACTGATACCAATCCTTTTCAAGGTCTAAACAGATCACCTTAGTATTAGTAGTATTAGTAGTACTAAACTAATAAGAGAAAGTCTGTCAGGGTTTAGGGGTTTAGAGTTCTTTTGGTTAATGGATTGTATTCTGTTGTTATAACTCTCTGTCCTGTAACCATAATAAAAATCTATCTATTTATGTGTATACATGTACCAATCTGAAAAACTTTTAATAAAGACTTATCCTCCTTCTCTGCTTTCTTCTTTCTCTGACTTCATCTTAAGTTCTTGTTCTTTATCATTATCATCATTATGGTCCATGTGTTGCGTTCTTCAGACATGTATACATCACAAGGACAGGTACATTAGCATATACACATATATGCCAACATAGAGAGACAGAAGCTGCTCGTTATGGAAATGGATAGTGTCTTATATGTGGTCTTTGTTATGTCTGTCTTCTCACTAAAATCAAAAGTGTTAAGAAAGATTCTCTATCTCTTTCTATCACTCTTTTGTGTGTGTGTGTGTGTGATGTCCATTGTACTTTCCACTTTGTGGTTTGTGCCCACTATACATCATCATCATGAATCATTGTCTTTTGATCTATCATAGGAACTTCGTCCTCTCTTTGCTTGTCATAATTAAGATTCGTTTTTGTGATTGATTCGAGTCTCCCTCCAACACGACGTCATTTGAAACAGCTGCCAAAACTCGCCGCACGAATCCAAACAAAATGTGCTTTAAACGAAAATTTTATTGATTCTCGAAGTTAAAAAAGCATCGAGTTCTGTGCTACTTGCGGCAAAAGCGGTGAAGAGGTACAAAAGAGGGACCTACAGCTACAGTGTTGAGTTTTGGATTCTTTTTGTGTTGGGATGTGGTCAAGTCCCACTAAACTGCCACACACTCTGTTTTAAGCAACTGCCAAAAAACTCCAAACTGCAACCAATGGAAAGGTCCTTTTATCTCCGCAGTTTGCGATATGTGTTTTTTCTTTCTTCTTTGTTTCTCCTTAGTTAAGTGTTCTCAAGTATTCAAGTTCTTAGTAAGATCTTGATCTTGTTTAGAGAGTTTCTTGGTTAGTTTCTCTTCTAAAGATATTCATATTTTACATTGCAAGATTAGAGAAAGAGTTATGTTTCTTAACCAATACTTAAGCACACCTTCAAACAAATCACTATATATCAATATCAGTTGCATTCCTGCAAGACTGTTGTTCAGAAAACAGTGCAAAACACATTACAAAAGATAGGAACCAGAGAGAGAGACATGAACAAAGGAAGTGATGCTCAAAAAAAAAAGAGAAGAAGACTAGGCTGATTTAGTGTAAATACGAATGCCAACTGCTAAACCGAGAATGGCAAGGGGTACAAGAAACTGAAGGATCTTGATAATGAACTCAGAGGTCTTGTCTTGATTGTAATGAGGCTGTTTAGGAGGTGTGTATTTTGTTTTCTTTGGGATTGTCGTTGGATCAATCTCTCCTACGTAGTACTGCTCCATCATCTCTCTCGCGCTCTCGCTGTGTCCCACGTCCTCGAAATCATCCGTTGCATCCTTACCTTTTAAAAGGAGATTAACCAATAATCAATATGCTATATTGCTATGTATATCAATCAACGCTAAGTGAAATCTGATGTTTAGCCACCAAAGCTTGGAGTTAGGCCATAGTTGTGGTGTTTATATTATATATGGACCTGTTGAAGACAAGAGAACTTCATCCCCACCAGGATGGTCTTCAAGGAACTTGGTCACATTATAAACCTGCGTTTTTGCAGACGTTTGAAATAGGATAAATCAAGATCAACCATGTCTGTTTCTTGTGTGCATTTAACAAGAATGAGCAAACCATAGGAACACACCAGTGATACCACAAGGATTCTAGAAACAATATAGTACACTGGGCAAAGAAACCGGAACTGGACCGAAAATTTTAAATAACCGAAAAGTTTCTATATTTCTATATCTGAAATAACCGAACTGGAACCAAATCAAGAACCGAATAGATATCCAAATATATAAAAATATTAACTATATACATATTACATAATTAAATATCTATTTATAATTTAAAAATCTATTAAAGTATCTAAAACTAGTTTAAGAAAACTAAATTGTTATGAAGTATCGAAACTACTAAAAAGTATCCGAGTATGCGGATATTTTTAATTCCTTGAATTGATGGTGTTACTGAGCTTTTTCGATTGGATTTGAAAATTTAATGTTTTTATTTTATTTTTAACTTTCTGTTATGTAATGATTTTTTTTTTGATTAACGAAAGGGTGATCTAAAGGTTTTTTAGGCCTAAGACTAATCCTTCTAAGAACGACGGCAACCCACGTATTCTTACGATTTAATGCTAATTCCGGTGGCTAAGTGGAATCGAACTCATGGCGGAAGCTCTAGTCAGAATCTTTTTACCACTAGGCCAAAACAACTTGGTTAAAAAATTTGGACCATTTCTCGATTTGTGCGTGTCATCCTTACGCAGGGATCATGCTAATCTTCTCTGTATCGTTCCAATTTTATTGGATGTCCCTGAAAAGATAAAAATAAAAAAAAGTGCAACACTAAGACTTCCCGGAAATGATATTATTACATCATTACATACCATTACATCATTGTGTTATGTAATGATATTATGCCATCTTTGCTTTATCCGACACGCCAGTCTCTTCTCTCTGTTTCCAGGGAAAAAAATATATTAATCAATTTCTGGAGAATTTTTTTTTGCTTAGTAATGTCTGAGATGTTAGATTGTGTCTATGACGCACGCTCTGGAAAAAGCTTATTTTGGGTCTTGTACAAACTGACTATAGAAATGCTTGTTTTCTTTTATCTTTAGGTAGTTTTGATGCTAAGATTTAATCTAAAGTTGGATATTATTTGAACTAATCAACTTTTACTCAGTATTTGGTATACAATGTCCATTGAGAGTTACATTACGTCTTTTGGTTTATGCTTTTTGATCTTTGTTGTTGACCCACTATTCAACAGGTTACTGATTATCTTTTTTCAGTAGGGCATGACTAGATCAGCTTTAGCTTATAACTATTAGCCTTTAGGGAATAAAGTATGTTGGCTTTTTGCTACTAAATGAGGAAACGTTAGTTAATTTGCTTTTTTATCCGTGTGAGCGTTGTGCGGGAGTGAAATAATGAAAGTAACATAATATTATTTGCTTTTCAGCTTCAACAGGACCACAAGGGAATCCACACCATGCAGTTTGATAAGGAAGCAGGAAACCACCACAAGCCCTGGATCGTCTACGAAGCTTCTTAGCAATGGTTTCAGTGACAACAGAAACGAAAGAGAAGAGGGTTTGTCCGAGAGCCATCGTCACCTACCAACTACAGCTGAAATGGACCAGTTTTTCTCGGGTGCTGAAGAAGAACAACAAAGGTATTTCATTGAGAAGTATCTGCTCTGTTATGAAGTGACTTATCCCTTTTTTGGTTATGATCTGCTCTGTTCTTCTGTGTCCCTAACGGTTTCTGTAAACTTTCAGGTACAACTTTGATCCTGTGAACGAGCAACCATTACCAGGACAAATCATTCGACTACAAACCATTTTAATATGTTTACTAGATTTTGACCCGCACATTCATTCAGGTTAGTTTTTGATAATTTTATAAATTATTTTGATGATATTTTAAAATATATAGGTTATGTAGATATTGTTTAGGTTCAGACAAATTTATCTAGACCTGAAAAAATTCAAATTGAACATTGTCCGAAATTTTTTAATACCCAAAATCATAACATTTTAAGGGGCAAATATACTTTTCTGAAATCATAAATATCTAATAAATCCTGTTAAGTGCGGGTGACAACCTAAAGAAATCCTAATGAAATCATAAATATCTAATAAATCTCCTTATAATACAAATCTACTATATTCCTGTTTTAAAATAATTAAAATGAATTAACATAGGAGTAGCATACCAACATTTAACCAATTAATATTTTGTACCGAAACACATTTATTTTGATTTATGATGACCAAATTAAACTGAGGCATTGTGGTCAACAACCAACGTGATTTTAGGTCCAATGGATTTTTTTATTTAAGTTCAAGCAGGCATAATTGTTAGTCAGGGTTAGCAAATTAACAAGCAGTGGCAATCTATGATAAATAGTTAGGAAAAATCAGGGTTAAATATTAATTGTACTTCAGTCTTAATAAATTAAGATTTTGGTCACTTTGAGTTTAGATTAATTTTGGGGAAAAACTATAACAAGATTATTAAAGAGATTTACCCTAAAATAAAAAATATACTTCTATAATTATGAGATTTATACGAACACAAGTCACAATCTATTTAATATCAGATATATGCTAAACAGATGTGATGATCTGTCAAATATTACACATGTCAAGATTTACTTATTTATACATCCAACATTTTTTTAAAACAAGATTGCAAACCCACAAGATACAACCAAGCAAACTAAAAAAATTGTAACAAGAAAGAACGAGTAAATGGATATGGATCATCCTTTTGAAGTTTTTGCGATAAGCATCGCCGTTGGGGCAATAGTATCCTTGGTGGCTACTGGAATATGTTTTCTCATCAAAAAGCTAAATATGGTCAAAGAAAGATCGTAATACAGTGATGAATTAAGCCCATTCAACTTATATCTTCTTTGATCATTATATATTTTAAGAGTAGTATTCAATATGAGTTCTTGAAAGACAAATGTTATTTCGTGCAGACAAGAATTATGTATGCTTATTTAACATTTTACCCCCAAAAAAAGAATTATGTATGCTTGTTAGTTCTTTATATTATACAGATCTTTGCTTTATCCACTATATTATTCACTTCTTTTGTTTTAATCGTATTTAACATGAACCCAAAAAAAAACGATAAAGACATGACATGTTAGTCATGTAAAAAACAAGTTGTGAAATATGAGTAATACACCTTTTAAAGAAAATAAGAGTGATACATAATTGTAATTCCGAACAAACTAAAAAATAAATTTGACGGGATAAGGTAGCACGCTTGGTAAGGCTCTTGGAAGTCAATGATCACGATTCAACATCAGACGGAAGAGAATTGTTGATTCTTGTTACCAAATACGGTACTGGATGTTAGGCCTTGTCCCCAGTCCAGATAAAATCTTTTCGGATGAAATGGACCGCTGTCTGGCTAGGCGTAGGGAAATGGTCCACATAAACGAGGAACCCCTAGATTATAAAAAAACAAAAAGCAAACTAAAGATAAAATCATGTTAATGAGGATAAATCTTAACTAAAACCAAACGAAGATAAAATCTATCTAGATAGACTCTTCTTGACGAGATTAAAAGATCCATTCAGTTTTGCTTGAATTTCTCATGATATCTTGGTGTTGGTTTCTCCGGACAGATTCTCCTTCCAGTTTGGTTTGAACTTTTTAAGTTTTTCCTTTTTTAAGTCTTAGGATCCGTTTTCTTTTATATTATAGGCCCAAGATGATTTTCTGGTTCTCATCATCTGTGCCGTTTGTGACCTTTAAAAATTTTCTGTATCTTTTCACAATAATCAGAATTTTATTATTTTTAAAGAGATAAAATCTATTCAGAATTTGACTGAACCAAACCAGACAAATTTGATTAAAATATAAACCAAAGTGGTTCTTCACACCAAACTACGCCTGAGCATTTTATCCGGATTAAAAAATCCGAAACGGAACCGATCCAAAAAATCCGAATCAATCGGATACAATAATATCATTTTACCCTATTGAATCTTATTTTGGAGGATCGGTGGGTCTTGTACCCGACCCAACCCGAACCCAAAGATCCGATGGATATCCGAAATACCCGACACTTCTAGTGTATATTAAGTATATATGAGTGTTTCAGTTTATTTTGGTATTATTAGATATTTTTTTAAATTCCGAATTTACGTTTTCGGGTATGGTTTTAGTTTTAGGTAAAATTTTATATTTAAAAAATATAATTTAGATAATCATATTTCCATATATAGTTTTTAACTTGGGCGTCATTTCTCGACCCAAATACAGCTTACATCAGTATAGTTATTATCCTATACGCTTTCGCGAACTTTAATTATTACGAATTAAAAAAAAATGTATCATAAAAAATATATGCCCTAGTTATATATATTCACAAGGTTCTTCCTAATTTTTTCTAAAAATGTATCATAAAAAACTGCCTCAAGTTTATCTTTTCAAGTAACAGAATTTATTTATTCTATTATTTCAAACTTTTAATAAATATATTTTTATATATTTCATAAATACTCCTTCGGTTTCGAATTATTTGTCGTTGTAGAGCAAAATTTTCGTTTTAAAAATAAGTGTCGTTTTATGATTTCAAAGCAAAATTTATTGATTTTTTATTTTAATTTATTTTCTATTGGTTGAAATGTGGTTAGATGTATTCACAATGATGTTTTTATCTACTAAATATACAAAATTAAATGTTTATTAATATGTGTGTCGAAGTCTAGGACGACAATTAAAATAAAACGAAGGGAGTAAAAATTAAAAATACAAATGAAGATATAATTATCATTTAACCTTTTTAGAAAATTTATTTTGGTAACTTTGACTTTAGATTGTTATTTTGGAAATAAAATTTAAAAGAGATTTACCCTTTAAGTTAAAAGATCTACTTACTATAATTATGAGATTTATACGAACGCAAGTCACAATCTATTTAATATCAGATATATGCTTAGACACATGTGATGATGATCTGATCAAATAGTAGAAATGTCAAGATTTACTTATTTATACATCCAACATTTTAAAAAGAAACAAGATCACCAACCCACAAGACACCACCAAACAAATTAAAAGAGATTGTAACAAGAAGGAACAAGTGAATATGGATGAACGTGGAAAAGTTCTTGGGCTAGCCGCTGTCATGGGGGGGTTGATGGGCTTGGTGATTTTAATGATAGTGTTACTTATCAAAAAGATAATTCAGATCATCAAGTTGTCGTAATACTGTGATGGATTAAGCTAATTCAACTTATATTATTCTCTGATCATTGTATTTTTCAGGAATAATAATCAATATATTCTTCTTGAAAGATAAATGTTATTTTGTTCAGACAAGAACTATGGATGCTTGATAGTTTTTTATGCTATACACATCTTTTACTTGATCCACTACATTATTCACTACTCGTACTCATGTATGTTTATTTCTTTTGTTTTAATCATATACAATATTGACTAAAAACAAACCAATAAAAATCTGACATGTTAGTCATAGAAAAACCAGTTAATTATTTTCATAATTCCTATACTCACGCTATCGTTAACCGTCCACATCATGCGCTCCACAGAAAAAACGACACCACCACACTCGCGCAACCTAGTAGAGCGCTTGGATGAGTTGGATCTAACTAT
Source organism: Raphanus sativus (assembly GCF_000801105.2). NCBI lineage: Eukaryota > Viridiplantae > Streptophyta > Magnoliopsida > Brassicales > Brassicaceae > Raphanus > Raphanus sativus. Next base: position 19,014,070 of record NC_079513.1, on the reverse strand, counting down.
ACAAAGGAATGTGGTTCCCAAATTCAAATTCAAAACATTTCATCCCGCCAAACTATAGTTTTAGTATTTTACTAGAGACGCTTCCCATTCCATTCAACCTACAAAATAAAAATAAAAATAGTAAAGACGCACTTCTCTTTCACAATCTCTCAACTCTCTGGTCGATTATGCTGTAATCTCTTGAGATGGCTAATCAACTCGCTTCTCTTTTCTTCCTCCAGGTGATTTTGCAAACTATCTACGATTTTTTTTCGTTTGATTCCCATAATTATGATAATCTCTGGGAAAATTTTGTTTTAGGATCGAAACAATATAGAGTCGATTGATTTTATTTTGACGTAGACGGAAGATGAAGAAACTGTAATGGAAACGAAGATCTCGCCGGAGGAGGGGCTAGTCGGTAGCAGAAAATCTAAGAAAGTAAGATTCAGCCCTAAGACTGATAATCAAGTTTTCGAATTCACTCGATCTGCTAAGAAGAATGATAGAACGCTTCGTTGTCGCTGCCAAGATGGAGCTGCTGCTAAGGCTTCTCAGCAAGGTGGAAGTATAGAGCTAAGGCGGTTGAAGCGAAGTGTTTCTAAGGGGATAACAGTTGCTGGATACTAATGGAGATGTGTCAAGCTCAATAAGTGGGATGGTTGAGGCTGAGAAAGGACCTTCAATCACAATAAAGGTCACAAGACGGTCTAAAAGAGTTGGTAGTGCTCAAGAAGAGGGTCAATATACAGTTTTGAATGCTTAAGAACGGTTTGGAGATAAAGGTATCTAGGATGGGAGGCGGTCCAGGCGACTGGCTGCTAAAACTGAGAAACCATGCGTGGAAGCTGGGACATCAAAGTCAATAGCTTTATTACCTGCTGCTAAGCAGTCAACCGTGAACTGGCTCTAGTGATAGTGGTAGTACTCAAGAAGAGGGGAAAGATACAAATTTGATTGCTCGAGAACGGTTTGAAGGTAAAAATATCCATGATTTGAGGCAGTCCAGGAGACTGGCTGCTAAAACTGAGAAACCATGTGTGGAAAGGTAGGACATCAAAGTCGGTGACTTTGTTTCCTGCTGCTAAGCGATCTGAACGACTTGTAGACGTGGCTAGCAAAGAAGATGAAAGGGAAACATGAGAACATAGGAAGTATATGATGATTCTAAAGTTGATATGGTGCGTAGGCGGTCTATGCGATTTGTGAATGACATTAATGTGCAGATCAGTACTCAGGACAAGAGAAGGTCAGTGAGGCTTAAAGCTAGTGTAGCAAACCCATTAATAAGTCAAGGCTGCGAGGCTAATTAAAGCCTTAAAGGAAACCTGGTTGATAAGAAGACGGATAAAAATCATCCAAAAGAGTTACTAGAAATATAAAGCGGGAAAAAAATTGCCTAAAAAGACTTTGGAGGAGTCCACTCACTTTGAGCAGGAAAAAGCTCGTGGAGCTGATGTTAAAGCTGAAGGCTCTTCCAAGAAGTCGATGACAATGAATCAAGAATGCATTAAGGATAAGCCACGAGGGATAGTAATAATTGAGGACTCACCTTCTTCCTCCCAAGCCAAAGTTGCAGAATCTCGTATGATTATTGAGAAGGTTTTGGATCATACGTTGGATAAATCAGATGATAGTTCCTAAAGGTTAAACACTCAAGCGATGAATTTTGAATGTATGGAAGAAGAATGCGAAGAGAAACTTGAGCGAGACACATTTTCAATGCTCTTGTCAAATCGATCCTAATAGCAAAGATAAATTCACATCTTTCTTCGTAAGGTATTTGTTATTTACATCCCTTAGATTATATTTGCGAAGTGATTTTGCCATATATCATCTCTACAATCAGTTTCACAAAACAAATATTACATGGCTACTAAAATTGATGACATGGCTTCCGGAAAAATATGAAATGGATAATTTCATTTAATGTTATTTATATTTTTGGCAAACTTATTAGAATATGGTAATAATTCATATATTACATTTAATATTGATATTTATTTGGTAAACTTTTTTAAAATATGATAATAGCTCACATATCATCTATAAAATAAATATATTTATATATAACCTTTCAAATTTCGAAATATTATTATTTTTTTGTATAATTATACAATTTGTATTACTAGAACTTTCAAAAATTTCTACAATTTTTTTAAAAATTAAATATCTAATCATAATATTATTAGTTTCTTATATATCAACAAATTTTATAAATATTGTTTAGGCTAATTTTTATAATTATATAATTTTATATCATTTTTATTAGTTTTATACAAATTGATTTTATATATATCAAATATATATTAAATATTAGTAATAAAATAGTAAAATCTATAATATTTAATAAAATTTATTTTTAAATATAAGTTAGATTTAAAAAATTACTTACTGCACATGGTGCATGAAAACATCTAGTATTTTGTTAAATGAGTTGCAATAAATTTGATCTTGTAATTTTGTAATATTATTTAGCAAATTGGCAATGAAATTTTTTTTTTTGGGGCAACTTGGCAAAGAAAATATAAACTAACAAAATATAAACTAAAATTTGTGTGGAGTTTTAGAATTTTACGAATTAAAAGGTTTCTTAAAGTTGAGTAGATTTGATGAATTCGTGTCAAAAATTTTGTATAAATTATCATTGATTATTATTGATTATCATGAATTTCCATATATGACTTTCTTTCTCCAAAACTTTCCTTCTAATACATATATATGTGTGTGTGTTTTTTCTAAAAAAACACCTTTTGTGAAATATTGTTATTTGATACTAAAGTAAAATTTTGCTTTATAATAATGATAGTCTTACTTAATTTTTATTTATATTCTTATGTTTAATATATATATATATATGTGTTCTAAAAAAAATCGTGAAATATAGTTATTTGATACTAAAGTAATTTTTTTGATTTTTAATAATGATTGTCTTGCTTAATTTTTATTTATATTCTTATGTTTAATACAAAACTATGAATTTTCTCATAATATTGTCTCAAATGATTTTGTTATAATTTTATTTCTTTTACTATCATTCACTTAACAGTAAAAATGTAATACAAAACTTTTATATTTGTGTGTATGTGTGTTTTAATTTCATAGATTTTAAGAATCTTATGAGTGTACATGGTATTTCCAAAGTTGAGTATTATGAGTAAAACTAAAAAAAATCCATGTCCCAACAACAAGAAACTTTAATATAATTACAAAATCTATAAAAGCTAAACTTTTTGAATAACAAGAGATTTACATAGAATTTAAAAGTACATAAACCAATAACAAAGGATTTTAATAAGATTGTTAAAATCCACATACCAATAATAATGGTTTCTCTAAATTTTCTAAATCAATTAAAATTCAACCACCAATAACCCCCCTTAGATTATTATTAGCAATTTTTCGCTACGTTTAAATTAATTGGATCAATAACAATTTTCACAAAATAATAGACCAAAGTGCAATTAACCTATACATCGGGAGAAGTTGCTAATATCCTGACTTGTTGGGTAAGTCTCCTAAATATTCGATAAGTTCCCAACTCACTCACTACTCCTTTCTTCCTCCGACTCTCCTGCTGCTCTGCTCTCTCATTCTTTTACTTCAAATCCGGTAGAGAGATTCAAGACGAGAGTTTCGTCAGTCATCTAATTAGGGTTTCGATTAGCGTTTCTTCGATCAATGGCCGCCGCCATGGTTAGTTCCGCCGGAGGGTTACTGGCAATGCTGAACGAGCCTCAGCCTTCCTTGAAGCATCACGCCCTCTCGCATCTCAACAACTTGGTCGATCGATTCTGGCCCGAGATCTCCACCAGTGTCCCCATCATGTAAAAATTCTCTTGACTTTTCTTGTTTTTTTTTTTCCGATTTGAGAATTAGGGTTTTTGATTCGAGTAGAGATTTGGTCTCTCTGTTCTTGGGTCTGTCGATTTGGGTTAGATTTAGTGGTTGGGATATGAAAGGAACGTGCTTTTCTTTGAGATGATTAGCTTTAGCAAGTCTCTGTAGTGATCTTAGTAGATTGTGAATGAGTCAGACTTGAGCAAATAAATGCTTGTCTTTGTGTAATTGAGTTCTATTTTTGTTGGATGTTAGAGTCTTGGATTCCTTTTTCTTCATCGCCTTACCTGCTATTGTTGTTAGATCGAGGTGTAGATGCGGTGCTGTGCTGGCACAGGGATTAGGTTTTCTGAAACTATTAGTTGTTAGATCAATACATAGATTTTCTTTTTGTTTTTGCGCTGTTTGATTCAAGAGACGTTTCTGTTTGCAGAGAGAGTTTATATGAGGACGAAGAATTCGATTTGCATCAAAGGCAGCTTGCTGCTTTGCTGGTCTCTAAGGTACGATCTAGTGTTTGCTAAACTTAAGTGGTGTCAGGTTACAGATTAAATTTGCTACATATATGTTAGTGACAAAACGTATAGTTACACTCAAGGCATTATTTTCTCTTGATGGTGATTTGTATCTTTATCGCAGGTTTTCTATTACTTGGGCGAGCTCAATGATTCGTTGTCTTACGCCCTTGGAGCTGGACCCTCATTTGATGTTTCAGAAGATACTGATTATGTTCATACGCTTCTAGGTGAGGATTGAGAAGCTTGTATCTGAGTTTACTCTTTTTTCTTTGCGATTCACTCACTATAACTCTAGCTAGGGTACTGTTGACTGCAATATTCATGGAAGATAAGAACGTATCAAATTTGGATGAATATTTGCTCACATGATGCTTTTGTTTTATTTTCAGCCAAAGCAATTGATGAATATACCTGTCTCAGAAATAAGGCAATCGAGTTAAAAGAGATGGTGGACATTGATGCCAGGCTCGAGGCCATTGTTGAAAGAATGCTTGAAAAGTATGTATGCCTGAAAATCTAATGCTCTAGTCATCTTAGTGCCTCAATTATTCTTACATGGTTTTCTTTGTGCAGATGCATCACTGATGGAAAGTATCAACAGGCCATGGGCATTGCGATAGAATGCCAGAGATTGGATAAGTTGGAGGATGCTATCACAGCGAGCGATAATGTTCAGGGAACTTTATCATATTGCATCAATGTTTCTCATTCCTTTGTTAACCACAGAGAGTATAGACACGAGGTAAGACTAATAGTCTCAAACTTTGATTGAATAGAATATAGATGTTGTGATACTGCTGATTGAGTAGAACGGTATGGTTTTGCCTCATCGGGGTCTGGCAGATATTATGATCATTTAGTAGTCTCTATGTTGCATCTTCCCAGTACCATGTCTGGTAACGTTTTGTATGATAGCATTATCTGTCTCTAAGAATTGACATCTGAGATGTGTCGAGCTTGTATTGATAAAATCCTCTTTCTAGGTTTATTTTAGTTTAGTGTTTATTTGGAAGTGTGATGACATCCTTGTGTATTCTTTCAGGTGCTTACCTTACTTGTTAAAGTCTACCAAGAGCTGCCTTCTCCTGATTATTTGAGCATTTGCCAATGCCTCATGTTTTTGGATGAACCAAAAGGTGTTGCAAGCATATTGGAGAAGCTTCTTCGCTCAGAGAGCAAGGATGATGCTTTATTAGCATTGCAAATTGCATTTGATCTTGTGGAGAACGAGCACCAGGCCTTTCTCTTGAGTGTTAGAGATCGTCTTCCTGCCCCCAAAACACGCCCTGTTGAAGTAGTCCAGGCTGCGACCACTGCTCCGACTGAGAATCCTTCGGGAGATGTTCAGATGACGGATGGAACTCCAGCTCCGACAATTGTGCACGAGACGGATCCAGTTGACGCTACATATGCTGAGAGGCTAACCAAGATTAAGGGAATCTTATCTGGGGAGACATCTATTCAGCTGACACTTCAGTTTCTTTACAGCCACAACAAGTAAGCTACTGTTGAAGTTTTGATATCTTGAAAGGAGATACGTATTATAAAATTGTTTCTTTCAGGAAGTAATCATATGCTTCATTGATAATATTGTCTTCTGTAGATCGGACCTGCTGATACTAAAGACAATCAAACAGTCTGTCGAGATGCGAAACAGTGTTTGCCACAGTGCTACAATATACGCTAATGCCATAATGCATGCTGGAACTACAGTGGACACTTTTCTTAGAGAGAATTTGGTAAATGTTACATCCACTGTAATATTTCTTTATGTTTGAAGTCGACTGTGTGGCTTAGTGTTTATCACTTTCTTTTTATTTATTTTTTGTTCTTTTTGGAAATTGACAGGATTGGCTAAGCAGGGCCACCAATTGGGCTAAATTTAGTGCTACAGCTGGATTAGGTGTTATTCACCGAGGTCACCTGCAGCAGGGTAGGTCATTGATGGCTCCATACTTGCCTCAAGGAGGAGCAGGTGGTGGCGGGAGTCCCTATTCCGAAGGAGGTGCTCTATATGCACTCGGACTAATTCATGCAAACCATGGCGAAGGCATCAAAGAATTTCTACGTGATAGCTTACGCAGTACCAATGTTGAGGTGATTAGTTGATGTCTTACTTGATATAGTCCTTTCTCAATTCCATGTCAGCCTCTTTGCTCAGGGATAATTTGTATTCTGAAATGTGGATGCAGGTCATTCAACATGGAGCTTGTTTAGGTCTTGGTTTGTCAGCTATTGGGACTGCTGATGAAGAGATATATGATGATGTCAAAAGCGTGCTTTATACCGACAGTGCCGTTGCTGGTGAAGCTGCTGGTATCAGCATGGGTTTATTATTGGTTGGAACTGCGACTGAAAAGGCAAGTGAGATGCTCGCTTACGCTCATGAGACACAGCATGAGAAGATAATAAGGTAATGTTGGAGTTTTTTTTTGGCGATGAGAGTCGATGGTATTTTGAATGAGCATTTACCTAATCAGCATTCTGGTGTGATTTTTAGGGGATTGGCTCTAGGCATAGCTCTTACAGTATACGGCAGAGAAGAAGGAGCAGATACCTTGATTGAGCAGATGACTAGAGATCAAGATCCTATCATCCGTTATGGTGGCATGTACGCACTGGCATTGGCTTACAGTGGAACAGCAAACAATAAAGCAATTCGTCAATTGCTTCACTTTGCTGTATCTGATGTCAGTGATGATGTTAGAAGGACTGCTGTTCTGGCACTTGGATTCGTCTTATACTCTGATCCAGAGCAGGTCAGTTTCAGATGCTCTCTTTCTTGTGACCACTAACTCCTACTTCTTTAGTTTTTCCAGGGATTTATCCTGATATCATTGAATTTTTTCTTTTCTGTAGACTCCTCGTATTGTATCATTACTTTCTGAGTCGTACAACCCACATGTTCGCTATGGAGCGGCACTTGCAGTAGGTATTTCTTGTGCAGGCACTGGCCTCAGCGAAGCCATATCCTTGTTGGAGCCACTTACATCAGATGTGGTGGACTTCGTTCGTCAAGGTGCTTTGATTGCAATGGCCATGGTGATGGTCCAAATTAGCGAAGCAAGCGACTCCCGTGTTGGAGCATTTAGGTGAGTACATATCTATTTCTCTTGAGCATTTGGGAGGTAGAGAATATTTTGGTAGACTGATATTTTTTTAATATGTTTTACAGGCGGCAACTTGAAAAGATCATACTCGACAAGCACGAGGACACAATGAGCAAGATGGGAGCGATTCTGGCCTCTGGTATTCTCGATGCCGGTGGTAGGAACGTTACTATAAGATTGCTCTCTAAGACCAAACATGACAAAGTCACTGCTGTTATTGGCCTCGCTGTCTTCAGCCAGTTTTGGTATTGGTACCCTCTGATCTACTTCATTAGTTTGGCCTTCTCACCAACGGCTTTCATCGGATTAAACTACGACCTTAAGGTCCCAAAGTTCGAGTTCATGTCGCATGCAAAACCGTCTTTGTTTGAGTACCCAAAACCCACCACAGTTGCAACCTCCAATACCGCTGCTAAACTTCCAACCGCTGTTCTCTCAACCTCCGTTAAAGCAAAAGCTAGGGCTAAGAAAGAAGCAGAGCAGAAAGCTAATGCTGAAAAAACATCTGGTGCCGAAAAGTCTGTCAGTGAAAGTGGATCTGGAAAAGAAAAAGGATCATCTGAGAAGGAAGGAGACGTTATGCAGGTAGTGTTTTCTTTTCTAGCCTCTTCTAGTAGCTTCTGTGGTTGAGTGCCAGATTAGTCACATAATAAGGTTTCTTTTGTTTTGACCATCTTTTCTGTCAGGTCGATAGCACAGCAGCGGTTGAGAAGAAAGCTGCTGAGCCAGAGCCAGCGTTTGAGATTCTAGTAAACCCAGCTAGAGTAGTCCCAGCTCAAGAGAAATACATTAAGCTACTTGAAGACAGCAGATACGTACCGGTGAAGCTGGCTCCATCTGGTTTCGTTCTTCTCAAAGACTTGCGTGAACACGAGCCAGAGGTTCTCTCTTTGACCGATGCACCAACTTCAACAGCTTCTCCAGCTACTGGTACAGCGGCGGCTACACAAGGAACCACGGCTATGGCCGTAGATGACGAGCCACAACCTCCACAAGCCTTTGAATACGCCTCATGATTCTATTTTCTTTTAAAATTAGTTGGAATGTTGTTGGTTCTGTTGAAAGACAAAAACATAGTTCTTTGAACTTTTGAGACTGCTTCTTGGCATTTGAAAATTGAATTCAAGTTCAAGTACGATCTTGTGTTAACTTCTCGTTTGATCATTATCTAAATTTCAGTCATTTTGTTTTCATGTGGCTCAGTCACAAACTTGTGGTAAAAGAGGCTAAAGGTACATACGTTAAAACACGGTTTAAGCTTAAAGATTAACATACGTTAAGAATGAAGATTCAGCTAATTTTGACAGAAATCTGATAGTCTTTGACATTATTAAGATTATTTCCAGCAAATTAGTCGCTTAACCTTTTCCCCAAAGAGGGTAATATTGGATTAAATGTATTTTGCTACTAATATAAATTATTCCTTCATAGGAAAGTATTTTCTTACGATCAATATATTAAGCATAAATAGTTCACAGGAAAATGTTATCTAAAATGGCAACAAATTCAATTAGAATCAAGAAGTTGAAACTGAACGGTCAAGAGTAAGTACTTTTGGTAAAATCTTAAATTGCAAATATATTATTAGTATAAATAATTATTAATTTCTGTTATTTTTTCCCTATAATTTGTGTACAAGAAAAGTTGAGATCTCTTTTGACAGATGTAGTGTCCGTGATGGAAACTTCTTCGAAACAGAGATGTATTTGATTAGAATCCATTGAATACAAATCTTCATAAATGGTATTGTATTTTCTTTATTTGGGAAACATAATTAAAAACCATTAACAAAGAAGAAGCCACTTTTCTTAGACCACACACATCCGTTTAGTCTTTGTTTTATATAACAACTACCACTTTCTTACAAACGAGTTAAAGAACACACATAGACGATGAGACCAGTTCCAAGGCTTTCGGTTGTCATCTCAGTTACGTTTGTGTTCTGTCTCTTCCTTCTGTTTCAACTCCATGTATCAAATTTATTCGGAAAAAATCCACAAATCACTCATCAAGTAAACAACTTATTCATCTCCTTTGCTTCTTCTTCACATCATCAAACCCAAAACCTCACAAGATTTACGAACGAGAGCGATGGAAACAGAGCAAAACATCCCGAGGAAGAAGATACTTGTGCAGGAAGGTACATATATATGCACAATATTCCAAGCACATTCAACGACGACATCATCAGAGACTGTCGAGCGCTCATCAAATGGTTCACAATGTGTCCATTCATGGTCAATTCCGGCCTCGGCCCCCAGATTTCAGAGACCGATAACAAGACGACATCTTATGTCTTAACCTCGAAAACCGGTTCTTGGTACGCAACAAACCAGTTCTTGCTAGCGGTTATCTTCCGTGAGAGGATGAAACATTACGAGTGTTTGACCAACGATTCATCTCTAGCCTCAGCGTTCTACGTCCCCTATTACGCGGGGTTTGACGTGAGCCGTCACCTCTGGGGATACAACACAACGGTTAGAGACGAATTAGGTATAAAGCTGGCTAAATGGCTAAGAGAGAGACCCGAGTGGAGGAAGATGAACGGTCGAGATCACTTCTTTGTAACAGGACGGATCGGTTGGGACTTCAGGAGAGGTTTAGATGATGATTCAGAGTGGGGAAGCAAACTGATGATGTTGCCAGAGTTCTCTAAAATGACCATGTTATCAATAGAGACCACTGCTTGGACCAATGAGTTTGCGGTTCCTTATCCTACTTACTTCCATCCCAAGAGCTTGTCCGAAGTTAGGAGATGGCAGAGAAAGGTGAAGACTGTGACGAGGAAGTATTTGTTTTCGTTTGTTGGAGCTCCAAGGCCGCAAATGGATGGATCTATAAGAGGGGAGATCATAAAGCAATGCCTTGCGTCTCACGGTAGGTGTAAGTTTCTTGATTGTAATAAAGGTCAAGACTGCGATAACCCGGTTAAGGTAATGGAAGTGTTTCAGCGTTCGGTTTTCTGTTTACAACCTAGAGGAGATTCGTATACTAGAAGATCGATATTCGATTCGATTTTAGCCGGTTGTATACCGGTTTTCTTCCATCCTGGTTCGGGTTATAACCAGTACATGTGGTATTTTCCAAAGGATTATACCAAGTATTCGGTTTATATACCGGAGAGCGGAATGAAGAATGGTATAGTTAGTCTCAGGAACTTGTTGGGTAAGATTGATTGGGTGAGTATTATGAGGATGAGGAAGGAAGTTGTGGAGCTCATACCGAAGATAATATACACCAAACCGGGATTGGTTGGACCAGAGAAGATTGAAGATGCGTTTGAGATTGCGGTGGATAGGGTTATTGAGAGGGTAGCAATGGTTAAGAGGATGATGGAAACAGGGAAAGATCTTCAGAGTGAGTATTCACAGACAAGGGACTTGAAAAAACTTGAGTAAATCACATGGAAGTTATTGGTTTTTTTGTTGTTGTTATTATTCTGTAAGATTTATAAGAAAGTTGAGTGAAAATCATATAGTAACATGTTGGTAGAAGATAAACAGATTTCTTAAGACAGTGTTATGTGGCTGGGATATTAGATAGCAAATAGCATGCTCAAAATGCATTATATGCATAATTACATATTTCTCTTCTTTTTTTCTTCCTTTTACTTTCTTCTTCCGAGTACGTTCCATAAGTTGTGGAGCAAGAACAGTATAGAATATAACCATTCCAAAGAAACCGAATCCATGACTTGCTATGAAATATTTAGCCTTGCTCATTGGTAGATATACCAATTAGGATTGAAATCCTCAGCTTGCAACCCGAATCCGCTTGGATTTGGACTTAATTATATAAGTTTTTTTTTTTGAAATTGGACTTTTCTGGCTTAGTCTGCTTAAACTGTAATTGTATAGGCTTAAACCTGTTTGGGAAAAAACTGATCTGAAAATTCGAAATTTATATTTTAATTTACTTAATGATTTAACAATGGTTTTCATGTAGTAAACAAATATAGAATTATCAATAACATCAGAAAAAAATATAGAATTAATGGTAATTTCTTAAATAAGTATGAAATTAGTGGTAATATCTTAAACAAATATATAATTTTGGTTTTAGATTTATTGTAACTAGTTCTAATTATCTATTTTAAACTCTAAAAAAATCAAAAAAACTCTAAAATCTTCTAACTGGACCATGTTTTGAAATAAAGACTCAAATTTTTTGCTAGACGACCAAACTATATTTAAATAATAATGAATTTTGCGAGTTTTGAGCTTGACGGGCCGAACCAACCCCTACTCATAAGTAAGAACCAACCCCTACTCATAAGTAATTGAGAGGGATAAACACGATGTTTTTTATCAACGAAAAAGCATATCTTTTTTTTTTTTGAAACTAACGAAAAAGCATATCCATACATTGTAAATCTTAAATTATATGATTTGTTGAGTAAAAAAGTGTTAATAGTTCAATCCAAATTCAATATGAACCATAATTATTTCTTTCTCTTTTCTTATTTTACTTTTCCAAAAGAAAAAGTTGATATTTGACGTGGATTAAATCTATTTTTAGTGATATATGTTTTTAATTGTATTCTATTTTGTAGTAAAAAATAAAGTAATAGATAAAAATACAGTAATATAATATAATTATTTTTAGACTAATCTTATTTTTACTGCATTATATAATTAAAATATAATAAAATTTTATGGAAATTTAATTCTAAAATGAAATTTGGACTAAAAAAATAAAGCAAAATAAAAGATGATATTGGCCCTCTTCATTTAGCTATCGCGCGACCTGCTACATACGATCAGCTCCAGGTCGCAGAGTGTTGTTTGTTTTTCTGTTGCGTAACATGCGACCTGCAATTGGTCGCAAACGTAAGTTACAGATCGTTGTTCGTATTGAGTCACGCGATCAGTCGAAGGTTCCAATCCAAGTCACGCGAAAAATAGTGACTAAAAGTTAAGAAAATTTTGGTCGCGCGACTTGTTCACAGATCGCAAGTTACACGACATGTAAACAAACATAATTTTTATCGCAGGTCGCATATTTAGTCGCAGGTCGTACATCGCAGGTCACGCGACACATAAACGAACATAATCTTAATCGCAAGTCGCGCAACACGTGAACATGGCCATAGCAACACCACTTGTATCATTTTGGTTTGGGCTTTTTCATTAAACGAAACATCTCTCTATAGGAACGAATAATCGGTAAGAACTCTCCACCTTCTCTCTTGTTCTGAGTTTCAATATTGTTTTCTCCGTTCATTGGCTCTGGTGGCTTTCTCAGCACCGGAGCTGGTTTCTTTTTTCGGTTTTTGGCGTTTATGGTAGATCGTGGTTCGAAGACTCAAAGGTTTCATTTTTGATGTTTCAACCTCCCTTCTAGTATGTCTGGTTGGCTTTAAATCTAACATGCAAGACCCGATTTATGGTTTTAATGGTTCAATATTGATCTTCGAGCTTTCTCTCTGCCTTGTTTGTTCCTATTGATCTGACCTGGTTTCGATCCTTTCTAGTCTTATTATTGTGACTAGTTCTGTCTGGATTGGGTTGTGGCTCGCTCCTTGTCTTTACCCCTGAGATTTGATCGAAATCTCGCCATATCAATTTGCTTCTTCTTGGTGTATCCTATATTGTCTATGGTTCGACATTACCTTCGGCTGTGATTGCCGAAAATCGAAGCTCCGAGCTCTGTATTATCTGTGCTATTCTCCATAGGAGGAGTCAGTCATCAACAAAGATTTTGGTGGTTTTTTATCAAGGTTTACAAGGTGTTTGTTTGTTCTGAAGTTCAATTTGTTATCTTTGTTGAACATGTATCGGTTTTCGCTAGCATCTTTGCCAGAGTTTTCTCTTTGTACTGCTGGTTTTTCAGTGTGTAAAAATGTATTTTTCTTTGGATGAACGAAATCTTTCAGTATTAAAAAATAAAGGAACGAATAATCGGTAAACTGGTTTGGTTTGGTAACAAACAACTTTTAGTTAACTAATCAATCATGCTTTACACGAGAAATCGCAATCAGTTTGGGCGGATCCAACGGTTCTTACTGCTTAACCCGCTCTTTATAAAATACCCGCCCGGAAGTATCCGACCCGAAAGATTCTCTCTCTCTCTCTTTCCTAAAGTAACAAACCTTCAAAAAATTCTGCGAAATCTGAAAAAAAAAAATCTGAAGGACGAATCAGCCTGAGAAGCTTCTTCTCCTTCAATACTTTGATCCCACGCATCGATCTCGCATCAAATCACCGCCGGTCGATTCGAGTTTTCACATAGGGTTTTGATCATTTCTGATCCGATCCACGCTCCTAAAAACTGGTGATGAAAGTCGAATGAAGAGATATGGATCTTACCGTAGAGACTTGCGTGGCGTAGTCTCTGAGAGAATTGCTGATGGGAGGAGAAACGGGGACAAGTTCGTCGGAGAAGCTGAGAAGAGGCGATCGAGAAGAGGAGGATGTGAAGGTTATCGAGTGGGAAGAGTTCGACCATGAGCTGACTCGGTTGTGGAGTCTTTCCTCTGCTCTTAAGTTAGCCACAGAGAAGAAGCTAACCCTTCAGCCCAAACTCGAGTCTCTTATTCAGGTTTCTTTCTCTTTACCCATGTGTCATGTCTGATTTTGATCAGGTTCGAGTGGTTTTTACTACTGGCAATGTCTTAACGAATTTGAATGAAGCTAACTAGAAACTCATTCAATGCTATTAGATGGTTTTGATCACTTTCTGAGTGGAAAGCATCAATTTTTATTACTGACATTGTCTTAACGAATGTGAATGAAGGCTAGCTAGAAATGTGTTTTGTCTTAACGAATGTGAATGAAGCTAGCTAGACAAGTAGTGTGGTCATTGTCCGTAAAGGAGTGGCTTTTTTGTTGTTGGCTGTTGAGTCTTGTTGTTCTTGATGTACTAACTTAGTTAAAGTTTGACACTTTTAACCATAAGAAGTTATCTCTTACTTTTATCTACTCAGTGAGCTTTAATTGCTTAGCCCGCGGATTAGCGGGCGGCCACATTTCGGGCAGGTTAGTGCTGATTCACTGAGACGTACTAATGAGCTTGAAGAGATGCGGCAGCGGCTGGAAGCAAGAAAATTGCTAGTGGAGAAGACGTCAGTTGCTTGCAAAGTCACTGAGCAGGATCTTAAAGTGAAAGAGGATAGTCTCAGTGCAGAGGTGAGATCTTTGCTAGTTGGCGGCACAACTCTTTCAATCGCTAAAAGCAAGTTGCAGGTATGAATAATCTCATTCAATGCCAAAAACAAAACAAAAACAAAAATTTCTTATTGGGATAGTGTTTGGCTATTTCAGTTTAGTTTTTTTTTTAGATATTTCTTCATTCAAATATCTCATAGTTTTGTTATGAGTTAGTGATTTGATCACAGTTCCGCCTCAACAAGGCAAACTGATTCTGTGTAGTATATACTATTCGTGCTATGACCAGTTGGTGAATGATTGAATCATAGATACAGTATGTTGCTTCCTTTCCTGTTACAGGAGTCGAACTGCCAACTAGAAGGAGAGAGTGGTTATACTCATCTGAAGATTGTAACGAATAAGCTGAGAAAGAGGCAGCAGTACATGGTCACCCAAGTTTCATCTATCTATCCCTTGAAGATTGAGGCTGGACCTTCGCAAGACCAAGAATTGGAGTCACTTCCAGGTGGCAGTAGATTAGGTCAGTTATATGATCTGAGTCTAAACGCTTAAGACGATATGCTTTGATGAAACCCAACTCATTGTCACGTAACAATGATTTCAGCATTAACTTTGACTTTTGTTTGTTGTTTAAGTGTTTGAAAAAAAATTCTTTGTTGCAGCATCTAACCTTCTTGACTTGCTTATATTTATTTAATGGATTTAGTAGGAACTAAGCCTGTGAGTCAAGGATCAGTGAGAATCCTGGGGTTGCCTTTTAGTATGGCCCCGTTTACAAAGATGAGCTTCTTCACTGACAAGAAAGAAGTTCAGAAGTCGGCAACTGCCCTAGGATATGTAGCTCATGTGTGTTCTCGCTATTGACTAAAACTTGCTTCATACTTTAGTTTTTCTGTGTGTCGCCTTAACTCTCTTTGGCTTTGGTTGGATAGAAAGTACTAAAGGCTTCCTGTTTGGATGTTGCAGGCTGTGTCCCTATTAGCTCCCTACTTGGGTGTGCCTATTCGTTATCCTTTGCGCCTAGGTGGTTCCAAAACGTACATTCGAGACTATGCGCCTTACATGGAGCCTTCACCATCAGATATGTCTACGATTTCCACTCTTTCCCAAAGCTCTAAGTTTGTAGAGTTCCCTCTGTTTTTGGATGGGCAAGATACAACACGAGCTGCCTACGCTGTCTTCTTATTAAACAAGGTTAGTTCAAGAAAGTCTTTCGGTTTTGTTCCTCTCCCCTGGTGCTTGAAAAAC
This sequence comes from Raphanus sativus, assembly GCF_000801105.2. Classification (NCBI taxonomy): domain Eukaryota; kingdom Viridiplantae; phylum Streptophyta; class Magnoliopsida; order Brassicales; family Brassicaceae; genus Raphanus; species Raphanus sativus. Next base: position 18,998,266 of record NC_079513.1, on the reverse strand, counting down.
GAAGAAAGCATATTTTCTTCTTCCCTCATCTAACTGTAGTTACGTATCACAGAACATCGAGCAGCTCCTGAACTTTGTTGGGGAAAACAGTCTAGGACCACGTCAGGTTCTAGCTAACCTCAAGGAGCTAATCAGAATCATCCAGTCACCAGATTATATAATACATTCTTGATGATGGATGGTGAAGATATCCAACACTGTTTTCTCTTCTTGTAGATGGATCAACTTCTTCTTACACATCTTCAGTTGTCTCTTTTTTTTTTTTTTTTGCATCTTCTCACAAGTTAACAGTTTTTTGGTGATAAAAAGTCAGGTTTTGTACTCGTTATAGAACTCTTAGACATGGAAATTCTCTTTAGAATAATCTCTGTAAGTGTCATGACATTTACTGGTTTGGAGATAGTAAAAGAAAGTCTAGTTCTTGTAAGTTCTAACAGATGTATTATTTTGCTTTTGGAATATGTTTTACCATCCATGTAAATAGGGAGACTCTTTGCTTTCTTTTTTCTGTCTGTTGGGATGTGCAAGTGTGTGATTTGACGATCAGGACGCAATAATGATAGATACAATATCAAGGGTGAAAAACGGAACTTCAAAAAAAGTAAAAAAAGACAATGAACCAATGGGAGTCTTAGCCGAGGATTGTCTTTTAATGCTCAAACCTCTTCACATTCATCAGTTTCTTCAGCTTTGCTCTCTATAAATTCAGAAGAAACCTCAAACATCACCTAAGCGCTTCTGAAAGTATAACCACATAAACCTAAGTTAAAATCTCAACAATGGCGGGTTCCTTTACACACACTACCTCTACTTCTTCTGTACCAAAGAAGTCTCCATCTCCTGAATCATCAAGCCAAAAGTCTCCACCACCACCTGAATCATCAAGCCAAAAGAAGATTATGATCAAAGTCAAGAGCCAACAGGTCTCTCTCTCTATCTCTTTCTCGGTCTGCATGACTGCTGCATCATTAAGCTTTTTTCCCTGCTATGAAATATTTTTGTTCCTTTTTTCTTTTGGTGTAATATTTTTGTTCCTTTTTTCTTTCCCTAAATAGAAACTTCTCTTTCGTATTTGCAACTGTTCTTGAAGTTTCTATCGTTTATGAGTTCTCTCACCCTTCCATTTCTTCGCCTATAAGTCAACAAACAGTTTTAGAAAAACAATTACAACACGGTTCTTTAAAAGATTTTTTTTAACATATGTGTTAAATTCTTGTTTTGTCAAAAAGAAAACAATTATAAGTCTTGAAATATATATTTAAAAATGGGAAACGCACAGGACGGAGGCGAGGATCTCTACAAGATTGGTGAGAATGCACCTCTGAAGAAACTAATGACTGCTTACTGCGTGAAGAAAAACTTAGATCTCAGTACTGTCAGATTCATCTTTAAGAAAAAAGGACTCAAACCACGACATACTCCTTCTCAGGTTTTTTAATCTCTCTCAGTGACCTATTCCCTTTTTTTCCTTCTGAATGAATTACTCTCAATTTACCCCCTAAGAAACTCTTAATATTAACATTTTCACCTTTTTTTTTGGCCACAGCTTAAGATGGAAAATAACGATATCATTGATACAGTCACGGAACAAGGCGGTGGCGGTCCTTACAACGCTTGATGTCGCCTGAGTTTCAAGTCTCCACAACAAGAAACGGATACTTAAGCTTTGTGCAAGACTTTTTACATTCAGTTTCTAGTTGTTGCATCTCAGGTCTAAAAGTTTGTTGTCCAGTTGATTTTAATTCGTAATATTAACATATCATCGCTATTATCTCCATGTGGTTTACAAAATCTATCATTAAAATGTTAGTAAAATCTGAAAATGCCAACCTAATTTAGACGAAAACACAGAGAACATTTAATGGTATGTATATATTAAACTAAAAAAAACAGGGTGCACTATACATTTTCAAAGATTATATTCCAATCAACTTACAAATTAACAAATAAACAACATTAAAATATTGGTTTAAATATATGCTCAATAAAAAGTATTGTCAAATATTTTAGAAGTTTATCTACACAAATATGAATAATTTTATGTACAGAGTTTATAAAAATAGACTTGTAATCAATGTCTATTTCCATTAAATTAAATTTTATCCACACAAAACAATTCTAAGTTTTCAAAAGCATGTAAACTAGTTCTATCCACGGCAGTACTCCAAAGTTAGTTGTCATCCATTTTGTCGTAATATTTAAATTATTAAATTAATTAATTATTTTTTTCCCTGTCTCGTGAGTTGTGGGTGAAATAGTTTTTTTTTTTTTTGGTCTAAATGTTAAAAAGGGTGAAATAGTTGAAAATGGAAACTAGAAAATAAGTGGATTTTCCCGTAAAAAGGAAAAACAATTTACTTATTTATGGTGAGTAGTTATCTTCTTCGCTGCAACAAGCATTTATGTTCGTAAAACAATGACGTCCATGTCTTTTTTGGTCATTTTGGTGTGTAATGTTATCACTATCACCGTTAATGCTTTCCCTTCAACGCTCGACGGTCCGTTTGCCCCACTGACCGCTCCACTCGACCCGAATCTTAACCCGGTTGCATTCGACTTGCCTGAATCCGACCCGAGTTTCGTACATCCCAACTCTAAGTTTCTACCTGAACAGATCTCTGTCTCTTTATCGTACAGCGCTGACTCTGTCTGGATTTCTTGGGTCACAACAGGTTTGACTCTTCAACTTTCTTTTTCTTTTTATTTCTTTATTTTAATTTTCCCGTAAATTTTGGATATTAAAGATTTCAAAATGCTCAAACGTTGTTACGTTTAAACTAATGTGGAATATTATGTGATTAGTTTTAGAAACATTTTTTATTTGTACTTTAAACATCCAATAAGCTTTGAGTTTCATTTTACATGAACTTTAATCTTGTTAAGACAAGATCTAGATTTACTAAGATACAAAAAAAAAGATCTGGATTTACTTAGGAAACTTTGAACACTAACTATTCCGGTTAGATTGATAAACCGGGATTAGAAAGCTGTTGACTTTTGCTCCAATGTCAAAGATTCTTGTCTGAAAGATTCATTATAACTTTAACAACCTTTTTTGCATTTACATATTTTATCAAAGGTTGTTGTGAAGAAGATTCGGTGCCTCTGGATCCTAACTCAGTGCAAAGCATAGTCCAGTACCGTGAATTCAATGCACGTAACAGAAACAAACATGCCACAGGCTATTCTATTGTTTATAACCAGCAGTATAATGCTCTCAAGAAGAACTATACTTCAGGGATCATCCACCATGTTCAGCTCACAGGTCTTAAACCAAACACATTGTATCAATACCGATGCGGAGATCCGTCTTTATCAGCAATGAGCGAAGTGTATTACTTCAGGACAATGCCTAAGTCTACATCAGAGAGTTATCCCCACAGGATCATTGTGGCTGGAGATTTGGGTCTCACTTATAATACATCAACGGTTTTGACTCATATTCTCTCTAACCATCCTGATCTTGTGGTTTTGATTGGAGGATTCAGCTATGCTGATACTTATCTCGCCAATAAGACCAAACTAGATTGCAGTTCTTGTCAGTGTGACCAAAACAGAACCAGTTCTGATTGTGATTTTTGTTATAATAGTAGAGAAAGTTATCAGCCTCGCTGGGACTATTGGGGAAGGTGAACCAAGATTCCTTTTTAGTTAACCCTTTGGGCTTTGGTGGTTATGAGCACTAGTAACTTGATGTTTTGATGTCAGGTTCATGGAGCCACTCACGGCTAATGTTCCAACCATGATGGTAGCTGGAGAGCACGAGATTGAGCAGCAGACCGATGATAATCTGACGTTTGTTGCGTACAGTTCAAGATTCGCATTCCCTTCGAACGAAAGTGGTTCTTTCTCTCCATTGTACTATTCCTTCAACGCAGGAGGAGCTCATTTCATTGTACTCAATTCATACACACCACATGATTACTCATGTAATGTTTCTCAAAGTTTTGATTTTTCTTTCTTTTAGTTTTGAATTGCTTTAAAATGGCTTTTTTTTTTCTTTGGCAGCTGATCAGTATATTTGGCTTGAAAGTGATCTGAGGAACATAAACAGATCAGAAACTCCATGGGTGGTTGCAGCTTGGAGTCTTCCTTGGTACAGCACATTCAAAGGGCATTTCAGAGAAGCTGAATCCATGAGGACAAACCTTGAGGACTTGCTCTATAGCTACCAAGTGGATATTGTCTTTAACAGTCAGGTAAGGTGCTGTTAGTGTTTCTTTCCTTCTAGGGTTTGTGTTCTTTTTTACTTGATTCTCAAAAACGTGAATTAGGTTGATGCTTATGAGAGATCAAACAGAGTCTACAACTACACGTTAGACCAGTGTGGCCCTGTTTATATAACAATCGGTGCAGGAGGAGCCGGGAAACTGGAGACTGAGCATGTAGATGACCCAGGAAACTGTCCAGATCATTCTCAGAGAAACTGGGTTGGGTCATGTAGTTTTAACTTCACGTTAGGACCTGTGAACAACGAGCTTTGCCCGCTTAATCAGCCAGACTACAGCGCGTACAGAGAGAGCAGTTTCGGTATCGGTATGTTGGAAGTAAGTCTTTACTCTCATCTCTATTGCTTGGTGTTCAAGTAACCTGCTGAGATTTGTTCCTTGGTGCACAAGCATTCTTTAATCAATTGACGGCAAATCGTAGGTTTTGCTTCTCTTTTTTTTTTTTACAGCAGAAAACCATGGACCAAGTCAGAACCGGTTCTAGTATGCCATACCAATGTTAACCATTATGATGTTTATAGTTAATTGCTTAGACCGGTTTATTTTCCCTACTTTTGGCGTTTTTAGGTGAAGAATGAAACTCATGCATTGTGGAGCTGGAACCGGAATCAAAACTTGTACTATCTCGCCGGAGACGTCATATATATTGTACGCCTGCCTGACATCTGCTCGGTTTATAACTAAACCAAGTAGTTAAACCGGTAGATTTTGTAACGGTTTTTTACTTAGTCATGACCTAATTACATTTTTGTAACGGTTGTTGTAGTGTGTGGAAACTTCAATAAAACTAGAGCTTGACCCATGCGCGTGCACATGTATTTATTTTTGGTTCTTATATATTCTAATTTTTGATAATATTGTCAACTTGATTCTTGTGTTCATGTTGTAGATTAATATGTTATTTTTTTGTCATTTTTGTATCATGTTCAAAGCACTTAGCTTCCAAATTATTAGAAATTTTGTTTTCACGTTCTGCAGACTTTAATTCAATTATTTTGTTATATTAAACAGCAAAAATGTAAATATTAGAGATTTAGATATACTTTTAAGTTTTATTAAATTACATTCCAAATATTTTGATTTAAATATATATATATATATAAAGTTCATATCTGATTTTTTTTTATCTTTTTAATAAATACATATCTAAAGTTTGACATACACGCCAACAGGGCTATTTATTTTAATTTATAAAAATCATTGTTATCTTATAAACCATTGGTAATTACTGGATTTTATTAACTGTGATCAAACGATATTAGATTATTGTTTGATTATTATCATATTGAATGTATTTATATCACAAACAAATGATTACTAATACATTCAAATATTTATTATTGTTTTTGTTTCTACTAATTTTATATTGTTTTCAAACCCTAATATTTAAAAGGGTAATTCTCTCAATATCATTTTTTAAGTTTTTATCACCAAAATGTCTTCAAAGAAAAAAATGATTAAAAGACGTTTCAGAGAATATTGTTTAAAGGAGGTAAAAAAACTCTTCTATCCAGTGATTTTTAATATATAAATCTAAATTAATATAGAAAAATTCTCTATTTTAAATGTTAAAATTAGTAATTATATCTATACTATAAATGGACAACTTATTTTTTTGACAAAAGTATATGTTCAATATTTATTAAATATTAAAAGGAGTCATATTGATTTTATATATTAATATGTGTATGAAATGTTTTTTATTTCGTATAAAACAGCTAGTAATACAAAAGTTTATTCGATATATTTGGATAATAATAATGGCAAAGTAGTTTATTTCGTATAAAACAGCTAGTAATCATGTTTTTGATTAACATGGCAATATAGTTTTAATAATAGCGAAATATATGGCAAGTTAATAAATACATTTTTGATTTATATGGCAATGTAGTTAATTAAAGCGAAATATATGTTAGAAAATCACGTTTTAGATTTGTATGACAAGATAATAAATATTATTTGGGTATGTATTATATTTAATTGGATAATCTTTAATTAAAAGGAGTGGCATGCCATTATAATTTTTGTACAACTCTAAGGGGTAAGTATTATTTGTATTTCAGTTTTAATATATTAGATAGATGAAAAATTCTTGGAAGTTTATTGGGTTAACAAAAGGGAAAATCCATAAAACCTAATTACATTTTTAAAGTCCCTGAAGAATAAAAAAAAAGTCCCTCAAAAGTACAACATTCATAGAATATAAAATCCTAAACCAATGGTTGGGTTAAAGAGTCATCTCCCATAAATTCTGGAATAAAAGTAGAAAACATAATGAAATATGTCCAAAAGAAGAGTGGTATTCCAAGGAAACAAAAGGCAAAAGCCTCAATATGATTTGATGGAACCTTGTACGAGAGGAGAAGCATAGATCCCATCATATGGCTGATATGCCCAAAGAATGTGACACACATCTGGTCTTTAAAAGACGCTCTCAAGGCGATTTCCAATAAACCAAACACAAGGTATAAGACAGAGAGGCCTATGACATCGAAAAACAGGACGACATCAAAGCCTCCCCTTGTATAGAAAATCCGAAAAGTTAGCAAAGTGTATGCAGTGATGAGCAAAATATGCATCACTATTGAGTAGACTACTCCCGAAGTCATCCTGCAATTTAGACAAAAGTGAGACATGTATCAAAATCAAACTAAACTTGCTTCTGAAGTAAGAGATAAACAGAAGACACTCACCTGAGAATAAATCTTAGTGCACGCTTCCATATGTCTTGTCTCTCTACGAGAAAATCATCCATCTACAAAAAAAAGAAAAAAAAAAAGAGTAAAACATCAAAATAATGACTCCCTTAGTTCAACCCTAATTTTTTTTTTAAAAGAACCCCAAAATTAAGAATCAAAAGATAAGAGCTTATCAACTAACTGACCGGACCAAATTTTAGCAAAAAAAAAAAAAAAAACTAACTCACCGGCAAGAGGATAGGGACAGCAACAGACATAGCAACGCAAGAAGTGACGGTAGTGACCTAGAGTCTGTAGTGCAATGCAAGCCCTTTGTTCTGAGTTTTGATGAAAAACTTAGTATCATCACATACGTATTTATATGTAAACAATATTAAAAGTAGACAAAACAAATCCAAGTTGGAAAAGGAGCTGCAGTTATATATTTTTTCTTCAAATACACACGAAAAAATTAAAATAACTATTTCCAGTATTTCCTTATAATAAATAAACTTTCCTATTCCTTATAAATATGAAAAAAATCCTATTTAAACAATAAAATTTCTGTTTAAGAAATCATAAACCAAAAAGGATCACAATTATTCACATCTATATATAAGATTAAACTCTCTTATATTTGGTCACCAAACATAATTGCTTAAAATCAGAAACTCTCTCATACAATAAAAATATCAGGTACGTTTCTGTTCTTGATATAACTTTAAATTGTTTTACCATTATCCTTGCTAGAGATTGTCATAATTATCATAAAATATGATGTTGCTGTGTGTAAGTTATTAGCACAAAAAAGCCCTTATGTCAAAAAAAAGTTATTAGCACAATTATGTGTGTTTGGTTCCTATAGACGATATAAATTTGGTTATGCACTAACTTATGCTGTCATAGGTGAGTCAATGCCAACGTGAAATTATTGTTACTTCAGGGATCATCCACCATGTTCAGCTCACAGGTCTTAAACCAAACACATTGTATCAATACCGATGCGGAGATCCGTCTTTGTCAGCAATGAGCGAAGTGCATTACTTCAGGACAATGCCTAAGTCTACATCAGAGAGTTATCCCCACAGGATCATTGTGGCTGGAGATTTGGGTCTTACTTATAATACATCAGCGGTTCTGACTCATATTCTCTCCAACCATCCTGATCTTGTGGTTTTGATTGGAGGATTCAGCTATGCTGATACTTATCTCGCCAATAGGAGCAAACTAGATTGCAGTTCTCGTCGGTGTGACCAAAACAGAACCAGTTCTGGTTGTGGTTCTTGTTATAATAGTAGAGAAAGTTATCAGCCTCGCTGGGATTATTGGGGAAGGTAAAACCAAGATTCTTGTTCTTGTGGTTGTGAATTTGCTGGTGGTTTAATCATGGAGTTGTGATGACAGGTTCATGGAGCCACTCACGGCTAGTGTTCCGACCATGATGGTAGCAGGAGAGCACGATATTGAGCCGTAGACCGATGATAATCTGACATTCGTTGCATACAGTTCAAGATTCGCATTCCCTTCAAATGAAAGTGGTTCTTTCTCTCCACTGTACTATTCCTTCAATGCAGGAGGAGCTCATTTCATTGTACTTAATGCATACACACCACATGATTACTCATGTAATATTTCTCAAAGTTTTGATTTTTCTTTCTTTTAGGTTTGAATTTGCTTTAAAATGGCTTTTTTTTTCCTTTCTTTGGCAGCTGATCAGTATATTTGGCTTGAAAGTGATTTGAGGAACATAAAAAGATCAGAAACTCCATGGGTGGTTGCAGCTTGGAGTCTGCCTTGGTATAGTACATTCAAAGGGCATTACAGAGAAGCTGAATCCATGAGGACAAACCTTGAGGACTTGCTCTATAGCTACCAAGTGGATATTGTCGTTAATAGTCAGGTAAGGTGATGTTACTCTTTCTTTCCTTCTAGGGTTTGTGTTCGTTTCACTAATTCCCGCAAAAAAAAAAAAAAAAGTGGACTAGGTCGATGCCTATGAGAGATCAAAAAAAAAAAACTGGACCAGTGTGGCCCGGTTTATATAACAATCGGTGCAGGAGGAGCCGGGAAACTGGAGACTGAGCATGTAGATGACCCAGGAAACTGTCCAGATCATTCTCAGAGAAACTCGGTTGGATCCTGCAGCTTTAACTTCACGTTAGGACCTGTAAACGACGAGCTTTGCCCGCTTAATCAGCCAGACTACAGCGCATACAGAGAGAGCAGTTTCGGTATCGGTATGCTGGAAGTAAGTCTTCTCTCTCATCTCTACTGCTTGGTGTTCAAGTAACCTGCTGAGATTGGTTCCTTGGGGCACAAGCATGCTTGAATCTATTGACTGCATATCGTACGTCTTGCTTCTTTTTTTTTTTGCACAAGAAAACCATGGACCAAGTCAGAACCGGTCCTAGTGTACCATATCAATATTAACCAGATGATTTTTATAGTAAATTGCTTAGACCAATTTATTTATTTTTCCTACTTTTGGCGTTTTTAGGTGAAGAATGAAACGCATGCATTGTGGTGCTGGAACCGGAATCAAAACTTGTATTATCTCGCCGGAGACGTCATATATATTGTACGTCAGCCTGACATCTGCTCGGTTTATAACTAAACCAAGTAGTTAAACCGGTAGATTTTGTAACGGTTTACTTAGTCATTTTTCCAAGATAATTCGTTAGATATTTTTACATGAAAAAACAAATTTCAGATAAATTAAAAAATTCGTAAATTTCGTGCAATTTTTATTAGAATCTACAAACACGGTATGATATTCAGAGGTAAGAAGAAGATACCCATAATCTAGCTGTAATTGACAGCTTTTAATTATGTACTTTTGCTTGTTTAAATGATTCAGTTTGGTTTGAAGTGTTCATCGTGTAGTTTGTTGTAATGGTAACAAAATCTTTACAACGTTCATCACCTCTTAAGGCAAGAAACTAATTTCTAGTTACTGAAGTCGGTAAAATAACAAATAGCATTATTTTAAAATTAGATACAACAAACTGTATGCCAAAAAAAAAGAGACAAAACAGTATTGTCTCCCATTTCCTACATTATTTAAAGTCGACAATCCTTTCATGTGTTTGTCACACAGCAATCTAATTTTCTGATTGATAAATTAGAATTTTTCTTCAATTTTTAAAAAGAACAATATGGGTATTTCGAGGAAGTTAATAAAACCAGTTATAATATATATGGCTCTTATAATGGTGTTCTTCACCTTTGCAACAATCAAGATCAATGCAGAAGAGGCGATAAGCTACGGAGCTTTATGTGAAGATAACTTAGATACACTTGGATGTAAATCAAAGTTTCCTGCAAGGCTGTAACTTGTGTGACACAAAAGGCCAATTGAACGATGTGAGTTTGATCCGAGGTGCGCGGCACTGTTATTTTCAATGTTTTTATCTATAAAATATATCGTTCGTCGAATGTTTATATCCAGTTTTAAGATAATAAATGGTGTTTAGCGGATATGTTGGAATTGTAACAATTATTGTAAAGCTTCAATGGCTTTTCAAGTCGTGATCATCTATATTCTATTTGTTGCAAGTATATATTATCTTCAGACACGTCCATTTTACATTTAGCAAGCTACTACGTAATTATAGAAAAGTATAAAATAAAAAGAAAAAGTATAAATATTGCTCTAAACCAAGACAAATCACGATCTTTTAATAAATAAAAAAGTCCGGTGTTACCAACATTCTACTTTTTCATAAACAACAACCACCTTACAGATATATCAACATTTAGATCAATTTTTGTTTTCACTTATTCGAAGAGGGATGTTGTCTAAAGACCCGAAGATCGTTGTATCTTAGGCATTTTTTGGTTGCAATGGCTCTTGCAGCAATTAAGACTACCGAGTACCCAAGCCAAAGTAATACGCTGCTCTGGAGTATATATATGGTTGTTGTTTGCAGAATTTGTCATATTCATATATTGCAATATGCACTATTAGTCTGTTACCTTTTAATTATTTCTTTCTTTTTACGACAATGACAATTATAACACACAAGCATATTTCACTTAAGCTCATAGCTAAATCTTTAATTTCTTTTCTTTTTTTTTCTTTTTTTTTCTTTTTAATTTCCATTGACATATAAGCAGGTAAAGTTAACAAAACAGGTGAGTAACATAGAAAAACAGATTATTGACAAACTTATGGTTAACCGCATCACATAAACACACACAAAATTTATGAAAGTAATCGTCAAGCATTTGCATATTCCAGAGTCCACATTCTCGCAATCTTCTCGTAAGCGTTCCGGTCTTGCAGGTACACCTTCACGGCTGGGTTGCCAGGAACAAATGGCTCGACCGGGTTAGAGAGAACCAAACATATGGATAAGAGTACCAAATCGATCCTCAAACTTGGTGACCATTGCGACCCCAATATATCGATACTAATTTCTCCCTTCTTGTTGATGTTAGGATGAAATATCTGTAAATTGAAATAAAATATAAAATTTTGAACCGGTTATACCAAGATCAAACCGGATATTAAACATAACCGGAAGACTACTTAAACCGGGATTTTCCTACCTTGGTGTTGAATACGATCTTGGGTGGTTTGAATGGATATTTGGTTGGGATGTGAATAGAGACGGCGAAGACACCATTTTCGAACGGGCAGTTCTCCGGTCCGATGAGGTTTGCTTCCCACCGGAAAACATTTGCCGGCGAAGCCAACCGTGAGATAACGTATGTCTTGAGTATTTTATCTTGTATTTGTGATTCTTTCAAGAGCCTCTTCTCCCCACACCAAGAAACCGATGATTCTTTAGACTTATGTTTATTAGATACGGCGGCCGGAGATGTATTTCGCCGGAAACTAATGCTCCGAAATAATCCCATGTGTGTCTCTCTCTATGTGTTTATTGTTGCAATAGCTTGATCACTTACATTCAGCATATATATAATAGTATAAAGATTACAGCAGTTGCGTATTAATCACCTTTAAGTTTCAACAACTATGAATAGTTGAAAAAGGATGTATAATGCCGAATGTATAAACTACACGGTGGATTCTACATTTCTTTTCTTGGATAAAGCACATTCTGGATTTTAATGGAAAGCTGATAAGGTAATGTTATAAAAGTAATCAGTTTTAATTATTCAAAACTAAAGTGATTGTCTTTTTTTTTCATCCTAAAATGATTGTTTTAAATCTTATAAAAACTAATATAAATACATATATATATAATACAGTTTTTTTTTTATCTTCTTTCGAAATAATATACATACATCTAAGGTTATCAGAACCAGTTGTTTAATCTATATTTGTTATACTGATTTGATTTCTAGATCTGCATTGTTTCATTTGAGATTAGTTTGGATCAAAAGTTATCTTGACTTTTGGTGCTGTATTTCTTTGATTTCTTTCCATTTCACCATGCATATATTGTAATCAATAATTAACACCTAACTTCCTGAATATTTATTTAAAAATATTCTAACGAATGATTTAAATAACAACCACACGAATTAACAAAACTAAACAGTTTTAGGCTTTTAGCTCGAATGAAGTTCTTGCTGGTTTAATATTGAAAACTAGACTGTGGCACGTGCTCAACCGTTCAAAAGTCACTACCTATGGTATCCACAACTTGAATGACGTTTCATTGGTGACATATACATTGTGGATTTTAAGTTGCAAAAAGCAAGTGCAAAAAGCAAGAGCGAATCACCAACACATTTCCATGTAAAAGAAAACAAAAAACAAGGACACTTGTAAATAAGGATATATGATATTATTAATTGAGAATATATTTATAGCCGGCTTTGGATTCGTATGCAAAATTAGATGTTATTTCTTGGTTTACACGTTAAATCATCAGAAGTAAGTGGGTTATAGAGTTTAAATACGAAATGATATTTTATAACATCGCCGGACCAAATATAGTTGTCGCGTGTAAATCATTATAAATTTGAATTACGGGCCATTATACAAAGTAGTTTCCATTCCACTAAGAATCCTGAGCTGCTTCACACTATATGTATCTTCTCGATAGGCTTATTCATGAATATATTAATTATCAAAATGAATCCTGATTCTTGAAACAATGATGCGCTAATGCATGCTGAATAATCTTGACGTAATGTAACTGATGGTAATTTGTATCTTTATCAAAAGTCGAACAAAAGTAACAAATGTAAATTGGATTCGATTCGAATTCGATTCAAGTCTCTATTATTTTAGTCAATTATGAAAACCCTTTTTTTTTGAATCATTGTTAAATTTGTTCGAATCAATTTTTTTTTTTTACAATGAATGCAACTCTATTTTAAAGAATTTGTTATAAAGCTGAAAAACTAAGCTATTTCCTTTGTGTTTTCTTTATCAATGGTTTGTAAACCATTTGTGCAAGTAGTTGTCGAATCTCCCATTCCTGCTACCTCGAAGCGAATCAATACGATTTCTAATCAACTTGTCGATGAACCTCGTGAGAAGAGCTTGATCCCGCGGAGTCTCCCCATGTTTCCTACAGTTCCTCTCTCTCCACAGAATATGTACCGTTGCTTGGAAAGCATATCGAAGCAGAAACTGAGAAGAACTGCTCCACGTCGTGTCAACCAAGGTGGAGATAATGTTGTTCCAATCTGTTGTGTATCTTGACCCCATTAGTTTGCATACTAGATTGTTCCAAATTCCTGCAGAATAATGGCAACTGAAGAACAGATGATCTCTGATCTCAGTTGAGCTATTACAAAGAGGACATACTGAATCCACATGCAGGTTCCATCTTTTTATGCGGTCACCAGTAGCTAACCGATCATGTAATGCAATCCAGACCATGACAGAGTATTTTGGCGTGGCAGCAGAGAACCAAATATAGATTATGGAAACTAATAATTCTTATTAAGAGATATGTACGATACTTATACACAATAGGAGAGAGTACTAGGTCTAAAGTAATTACAAGAAGGACTATAACTATCTATATTTACATATATATCCAATATGCCCCCTCAAGATGGAGGGACTCTGTACACTCCAATCTTGTTGCAAGCTTGTTGAAAATGGTTCCGCGGGAGTGGTTTAGTCAGAGCATCTGCAAGTTGGTCTCGTGTAGAGACATAAGAGACATGCAGCTGACCAGCTTGTATCATGTTCCTCGTGAAGTGGTAATCCAGTGCTATATGTTTCATACGAGAGTGGAACACCGGGTTCGCACATAGATAAGTGGCGCCAACATTGTCACAGTAGATTACCGGAGCTGTGAGGAGATCAATGTGAAGTTCAGAGAGTAAAGAGCAGAGCCAGATAACTTCAGAAGCTGTATTTGCAACTGCACGGTACTCGGCCTCGGTAGAAGAACGTGCGACTCCTTGTTGTTTCTTGGATGACCAGGATATAGGATTTCGTCCAAGATAAATGATATAGGCATTGGTAGAGACGTAATCATCCATGTCACCGGCCCAATCTGCATCAGAGTAGGCATGTAAGATAAGAGGTGTGTTTTTGTGGAAGAAGATTCCATGGTTGCGAGTTCCAGCGAGGTATCGGAGAACTCTTTTACGCTTGCCAATGCTCCATAGTTGGTTTATGCATAAACTGAGAGAGACGTGCCACAGCGTAGGAGATATCAGGTCTAGTAAATGCCAAGTATTGGAGACTCCCAACCAGAGAACGATATGGCGCAACATCGAGAAGCGGGGTGCCACCATTCAGTGATAGTTTCGGTGAGGTAGGTAATGGGGTAGTTACTGGTTTGGCGTCACTCATGTTCTGTTTGGTGAGCAAGTCGTTGACATATTTCTGCTGCATTAGGTGTAGACCCTGCGGAGTACGTATGGATTCTATACCAAGTAAGTAGTGGAGATCAACGGGGTCTTTGATTGAGAACCTGTCAGCAAAGGATTGTAGTACCTGATCCACAACTGTCATGTCATTTCCTGTGACAAGGATGTCATCTACGTAGACTAGGACATAGGTGATCGTGCGTCCGTATCGGAGAACGAACAGAGATGCATCAGCCGTCGAGTTGATGAAGCCTGTCGCAAGTAGGTATTGTCGCAGTGAAAGATACCAAGAGCAAGGCGCTTGTTTGAGTCCGTAGATCGGTTTCCGCAGACGACAGACATGTGTGGGCTTATCTTTATCAACAAAGCCAGGAGGTTGCATCATATACACAACTTCAGTGAGATCACCTTGAAAGAAAGCGTTGTTGACGTCCAACTGTTTGATAGGCCACGACTTTGTAACTGCCACTTGAATCACTAACCGAATGGTGGTAGACTTGATAACAGGGCTGAATGTCTCTGAGTAGTCCACGCCATATCTTTGAGTGTAGTCTTTGGCAACTAAACGTCCTTTGCGACAACGCTTTTGACCGTTTGGGAAATATTTTGTGGTGAAGAGCCACTTGCAGCCGATGACATTTTGATCTGGGCTAGGCGGTTCAAGATCCCACGTGTGGTTGACGATGTGAGCATCAAACTCTGAGATTGCTGCTTCCCGCCAGTCGTCTTGTTTCATGGCTTGAGTGATGGTTGTTGGTTCATGAGAGATTCCTGTGTTGCATGCATCTGAAAGAGTAAGTTTCTGAACAAGTTTTGAGATATTATTTTTGGCTCGAGTTCTCATTTTGTGGATATTTTGTGGTTGTTCTTGAACTTGATTTGCTGGTTTAGTAGATTGTATAGACACGACTGGTCGGGTATGGGAAGTATTTTCTGTGTTTGTGGTCTGAGTTGTGGGTTGCAACTCATTTTGAACTTGAGCAGTGGGCTCATGGGAAGAAAGGGTAGGCTGAATCAAAGGTGGTGATTCATTTTGAGAAGGAGCAGTGGGCTCTAGTGGAGGGAGAGGAGATTGAGTTGCAGAGTTAGAAGGTAATACCTGAGGAGTTGGCTGTGGCGGAGTTGGCTGGTGAAGGGTCTCGCGCAAGGGTCCCATAACTCGATCAGGTATCACAGTAACTGGCGCTGTGGAGGCAGATGCAGGGGTGGTCTCTGTTTCTTGTCGAGATTGTTGTTTCATGGAGGTGAATGGGAACTCAGACTCCACGAAGTGAACATGTCTCGAGGTATAGAGGCGCTGTGTATTTGGTTCAAGACAGAAGTAGGCACTTTGAGATGGAGAGTAGCCTAAGAAGACACACCTCTGCGATTTGTCTTGTAGCTTGTGATCATTATAGGGCCTCAACCAGGGAAAGCACAAGCAGCCAAACACCCTTAGCTTCTCATAGTTTGGATGTTCTCCAAACAAGATATGATATGGTGACTGCATAGAGGTCGTCGGTGAGAGTAGGCGGTTGATTAAATACACAGCAGCAAGAATGCATAAGTCCAATATTCTTTGGGTATAGATGCCGTGGAGAGTAAGGTAAGGCAAGTCTCAACGATGTGACGATATTTTCTTTCAGAGACACCATTATGTTGTGGTGTATGAGGAGGAGACGTCAGGTGTGTAATGCCATGTTCTGCCAGGAAGCCTCGCAAAGCAATATACTCGCCACCATTATCCGAAAAGAGAGTTCCGATGGGAGTCTGAAATTTCTTTTCAACGAGTGCCTTATATGCAATGAATACATCTTTCACTTGAGATTTATTTTTGAGTGGATAAAGCCAAGTATATCGTGAGTAGTGATCGATGAAAACAACATAATACTTGAAGTTATCAATTGATGTAATGGGAGATGACCAAACATCACTGAAGATATACTCAAGTGGGCGATAGGAAACAATAGAAGAGTTTGTGAAAGGCAATTTGTGGCTCTTATTAATCAAACAATCAGAACAAGATAAATGTTTTGTAGAACAAGCAGTAGTAGGAAGAGAAAACTGAGAAACAATAGTGTTTAAAATAGAAAAAGAAGGGTGGCCGAGCCGAGAATGCCACAAAGAGATAGATGTTTTTGGGTTTGATGAGGTAAGCAGGGCCGTAGGGTTTGA
The DNA here is from genome assembly GCF_000801105.2 of Raphanus sativus. Lineage (NCBI taxonomy): Eukaryota > Viridiplantae > Streptophyta > Magnoliopsida > Brassicales > Brassicaceae > Raphanus > Raphanus sativus. Next base: position 18,981,453 of record NC_079513.1, on the reverse strand, counting down.
GTGAAGAATAGGCCACTGATAGAGCTCATTTTTAGTCTTTCCTTGGAGCAATGGGATCCCCGTGCTGAGATCCTTCACCTGAAAGGAGGTAGGGAAAAATTCAACCGAAACACCATTAGTATTGCAGAGTCGATATACCGATATCAGGTTCTTATCAATATTAGGAACATATAAAATATTTTGCAAAGACATGTTGCGAGTTGGAGTTGAGAGAGTAGAAGAACCAGTGTGTAATATCGGTAAGCCAGAGCCATCTGCAATGAGAACATCATCTCCACCATGATATGGCTGATGGAGTGAGAGGTTTTTCAGGTCAGACGTGATGTGGTGTGTAGCACCAGAGTCCAGAAGCCAATTCGTTGCAGTGTATGGAGCATTGACCGCAAGGTTAGCTCGTGGCTGCCAAGGCCTAAAGAGGTTCGCCTGTTGGTTTGCTGTTACCGAAGGCTGAAGCTGCTGCTGGAACTGAGGACAGCGTCTTGCACTGTGACCTTGAGTGTTGCAGAGCTGACACTTACCCAGATAGGGTTTGAACTGGCGTTGCTCAGGGCGCGGGTGAGGCTGAGGGTGCTGATAGTTGTTATCGCCACTGGGAGGATGGTAGTTGTTTCTCTTGCCATTGTTGTTGCGACTGTTTGCATAGGTGTGCTGCTGTCTGTGCTGCACTGCATTCGCCGACGTAGGTATCACAGCAGAGGGAGCATCACGAACTGCAAGGAGTTTGGCCTCGTGGTTGAGCAAGCGTTCATGGATCTCCGTGATACTCGGAGGAGTATCTTTGCCTTCGATCTGATCAACAACAGTCTTATACTCTTCTGGTAATCCCCCGAGAATCGTTTCAACTTGATCTTCATGGTCAAAGGGCTTGCCGAGAATCGCAAGTTGATCCAGCTTGGTCATGACTTCTTGAAGGTACTCATCAATGGATTTGTTACCTTTGTTGTAGTGCTTGAGCTGATCTTTGAGTTGCTTGATATGGCCACGGCTAGGCTTAGCATAGATCGATGCAAGCTTCTCCCAGATCTGCGCAGCAGTTGACGTGCGTGACACGGTGGGCTGGATCAGAGTGGTTATGGCACCAAGGAGGGCGCTGTAAATCAGCTTGTCTTGACGGTTCCAGCGTACAAAGTCTGGATTCTCAGAGACAACATTGTCAGCGGTGAGTGTGGGCGGTGGAATGACACCGGAGTTGTCAAGATGATGTCCAAGAGCATATCCATCCAACAAAGCACGAACTTGTAAGCTCCACATGAGATAGTTGGTGTTTGTGAGCTTAGTCACATTCGACATGTTGATATGGAGAAGGGTGTTGTTGTTGTTGTTAATGGAGATTACTTCATTGGTGTTGGTGTTTGAAGAAGAACTCATGGTGGCGGCTTAGAAGAAAAATTTTGCTAGGTTTAGGAGCGTAAGCTCTGATACCATATAGATTATGGAAACTAATAATTCTTATTAAGAGATATGTATGATACTTATACACAATAGGAGAGAGTACTAGGTCTAAAGTAATTACAAGAAGGACTATAACTATCTATATTTACATATATATCCAATACCAAACACCCTGAAACCAAAACACCTTGGGAGATATCTCTCGTGTGATGTTCCAAGTCTGAGTGGAACTAAAAACCTCTTTAAAGACATCCTTTGTTCCCTTCCACAGCCGAACATCAGCATCTTGAGTTAGACCTTGTGTCCTTATTCTTAGAATCTCCTCTTCAATTTGAAGCAGAATACTTACTCGATGCCTTTGAGTTCTATATTTCTGAACCGCCACCTCCACTGTATCATCAATGTGTATCCCCATGTCAACACAACCTCGGGTCCCTGTCAGGTCAATGAGCCGCCCCATTGGTGACCATATATCATACCAAAACGACACAGTGGATCCACTGTGAACCTCCACTTTAGTTAAACTGTGAGCTATGTTTCGGTACTTGAGTATCTTTTTACATAACCAAGAGCCAAGAGAGCTTTTAGAATTTGCACTCTAAAAGGAGCCTTTACGAATGAAAACCCTTATCATCAGTGATAATTATGAATACCCTTATCATCGTTGAAACGATACTATACTAACTCTTAACAGATATCCTTGTAGTAGACGTAACCTATAGATCCAATATTCCATGTGGCTTGTGCAAATAGTAACATCAAAACTGATTGATCAGCTCTGCTCACTCGCCACCGATGAGGTGACCATCAAGTCATCGGTCATTTCAATAGGGTTTGTAGGGAATTATCGCAGTAGCGTGGCGCAGTGACTCGGTGATGAGCTGATCACTGGTGACTTGGCTTGAGTTCCCGAATATTTTGAAAAAATAGAAGGCTTACTTCTTTCCCTTAATGCTGGATCGAAAACTTGACCGTTTAAATGGGTCATAATTTTTATAATGAATTTTAAAATCCACTAAAAGCCCAATTTGATTAGGATATTTTTTTTTGTTTGTTTTGACAAAAACATACATGTTAGTAACTTTCAAGTTTATGGTCTAAGATTTAAAGTTTATGATATATGTTAGGACTTATTGTTAATTTTGAACAAAATTACTTTGGATTTTGCTAGAAAATGTGGTATCTTCACCACATATTAACAAACGTAGAACATCTTCGCAGTTCTCTCGATTTTATTTGAGCCACACGTTTGGAGAAAATATTAATTCTATATAGTTTGTTCCCTCAATTTTTCAGTTGATAAAAGAAGAAAAGAACAAGCAAAATTCGAAGGTCTTACCACTATATAAATCGAAGGCGGATAATTATATATGCTCAATAGTCTATTCTCAACAGGAACTAGCAAAATCTAACTATGATCTTGAGTGTAATGACGGAACCGTAACCCCTGATGAGATGCTCGGGTTTGCAGCATCCCAAATAACTATATTTAGGATCACATCCTATGAAACCAAGTTATCTAGTCGATGCAGTCTGAAATATCCGACTAGGATTCATGATATTCATAGAGGGGCAACGGTCGCTTCTTATAAAGATTACGAAGGGTTCACTGATGCACTCAAGGGTATCATTATTGGTACGGTCTGAGCCTAATCCAAGTCTTTTGGTCGGGGCATTGGTGGGAGGACCGGATCACTGAGATGATTTTGTTGACCGGAGGGATAGCTACGTTCAAACCAAAGCTTGTACGTATGAGACTGCCCCTTTGCTCGGTGTTTTTGCGAGACTTTTCAGAGCTTGAAGAGCAAAAGCTTGAAGAAGATGCGAGTCTGGTTGCAACTTATAAGCCGACAGGTTTAAAAATTCGAATACAAAAAGAAAAAGAGAGGAAATTGGGGAAACTGAAAAGTTTGTATATTTGCACCCATAAGGCCATAACCCATTTATCAATTTCTATACATGTATCTAGTGTTTGGAGTTTTATTATAATATTTTTTTGTATATTTGCAGTGATTTTATGAAAATATAGTTTTATTTTCACTAAGTGATAGGTTAAAGAACTCAAACGAAAAAAAAGTAAAGAAAAGAAAATGTGGTCACTGATTTATCAGTTTTTAATTTATCAATTTCTATATATATTTTGGGATTTCTTTCTTCTCAACATTTTTAATTGAATGAAAAGTGTGTATAATGAATTATCATTATATAGTTTTTTTTTCTTTTTGTAGCTCAAACTCAAAGTCAGAGATCCTTTTAGTCGGTTATATTCGTTACAAGTTAAAACGGTGTGCCTCTGTTTAACTTACTCTTTAACCTTTCGCATAAAAGGGACACGACACCGTTTTGGAATTGAAATACTATAAAATAAAAGGACGCTGGTTACTGAGTAAAAATACACATCGTCTTCTTTGAAAGATTCTCGAAGAAAGTCCGCCACCAGAAAGACCATACACTTCGCTGACTTAAGATGGATCATGATTATGTGATTCAGATATGTGATTCTCTTGGAGTTTGCCCAGAAGAAGCACTCTTATACCTCGAAGGTAAGTGGAATATCCACGCCGCCATGGAAGCTTGCCGAACCAAAACCTTGCCGTCCATCAACGTTCCATCTTCACATTCGCAACCCTCCGCCGTGGAAGCTTGCCCGTCCATCAACGTTTCATCTTCACCGTCGAAACCCTCCGCCGTGGAAGCTTGCCCGTCCATCAGCGTTGCATCTTCACCTTCGAATAAACCCTCCGCCGTGGAAGCTTGCCGCAACAAACCTCTGCCGTCCATCAACGTCGCATATTCACCTTCGAAACCCTCCGCCGTGGAAGCTTGCCCGTCCATCAACGTTGCATCTTCTCCTTCTAGGTATTGAATTCTTACATCTTTTACATCTTCATCTTCTGTGTTAGGGCCTAGTGTACATTTCTTGATTCGCAAGAAAGTCTGGAACTTGATGTATGTTTGGGCTTGGGTATAAAACAAATAGTTCTTGTTTCTTGATCGATATATTCACTATTCTTGCAGACACTCCCTAGAGGCACCTTTACTCAGTTCAGTGTCGCAAGCCACTTCCAAGAACGGGGAAATCGAAAACATAACTGAGCAAGATTCGAGAGTTCCTATGGTGAATATGCCATTGCCAGCGCACGTAACACGGTGAGACTCCATCTATTTTTTTTTGAACATTGTTTTCTACTTAGCTTTTTTTTTTGTTTGGATGTTTTCATACTTATTATTGTTTTTTTTTGTTTAGCACTGCTCGTTTTTAGACATTTATTCTTTTTAATGATAATTAAGATAAAATTTCCAAAAACAAGTTAAATAGAAATAAGTAGAGTACATGAAAACAAGCACTGCGATCCTTTTTAGTCCTTTTTAGAAGTTTGATTTAGTGTTGGTATTTATTATCTATAGTTTATTTTTATGATTTGAGATTTGTACTATATAATACGAGCTGTTTTTACTTTGTATTTTCAGGTGGTCGGCCTACGTCAAAACATGCAATGAGATGATTTTCTTTCTAACGGCAGCTGCTTTGGCTTATTTACCGATTAGGTTTATGATTGATGAACAGAAGAAGTGCGGTGCCAACCTTAGATTTCAAGATTATCTTGAGATGGTCCTAGCTTTAATTGAAGGGTTTCACAAGGTTGACCCTTTCATTTTCTGTTCCTTTGCCTACGCCGGTTTCTACCTTTTGGCCTCAGGTTCCTTCTCACCTTTCACTGTGCGGGTGTTTGAGGCATCATCTATTATATCGGGTTTCGCTATGGTCTTCGTGGTGATAATATATCACCCATTACTTTTTACGTAGGTCTGGCTTCATTTGTCGTCTTAGTTGTCGTCACTACATACCGTGAGTTTCGACGTGCATGAGAAGAAATCTAAACTTTGAACTTTATGTGATGTTTTTTACAAGTTAATGTCAGCAACAACAAAAATATGTGTAAGTTTCTCTTACTGATGTTAGGATGATTTCTATATTTCTTTTAATACTTTCAGATGAACTAAATAGCATCTTTATATTTCAGATGAAGTTAATAGGATAATTTCTATATTTCTTTTAATACTTTCAGCTGAAATTAATAGCATCTTTATTTTAAAAATCATAAATCGACTAATAGAATTCAAATAACAACGGACATATTATATAGTTATGAGATACCAATCTAAAGACTCGCAAGAGTGTTCTAAGTCCAATCACGCAAACACAAAGGATAATAATATAATTCTTCTTCTTAGTACCCCTCACCTCGACCTTTGTCATCCTCATCCCCACCTTCAGCACCAACCTCCTCATATTCCTTCTCCAAAGCTGCAAGATACGAGCCTCAGAGAATTCTCCTTACCAGTGAACGAAAGCTAGATAGGACTTGTGATCAATTCTTGAGAAGACCTCAGCAAGTTAACAACACTTGTGAAGTTGGGGATCATACACACAGCTCTCTGCTCATAGCAAGATCACCTCCTGGAACAACAGTTAATGGCTGGTAGTTTTAAACCGCACTTGAACTCCGTATTAAACAAGTCAAGAAATTGGATGGTACACTTAATCTTGATACAGCTGCGTTCACGTCTTCGGGGACGACATCACCTCGGTACAGCAGTGGCGTTTGTGATCAGAGTTGCGCTCGTGGAAGGCTTTCTCAGCATAGAAAACTGGAGGGCAGGACGAAAGCATGACGTGGATTCTTGGGTACGGGACCAAGTTGGTCAAGCACCATCGAGCCCTAGAGGAACAGTCAAGGAAGAGATAATCTGAGAGGCGAGATGGTTTGAGGTTGGCCTCTCTATTAGAAGTTATTGCTTCTTCTTGGATGAGGTTGGCCTCTCTATTAGAAGTTATTGCTTCTTCTTGGAAAGAAAAAAATGTTTCATATGCACAAGAGAGAATGAAATTACACAAGTGTAATCAGCTTACTTTGGAAAACAGAGTTTGACTGAAATGTTCTATAACAAAGAAATGAAATAAGATTGGACAATAAAATGAAAAGAGAATAAATCTAAAAATTTTCTCTTTTATTCTTGATACCTTTTAATAGGCCCACATATTTTGGGTGTCGGTTCGGTTCAATTTATTCCAGTTTTTGGTTTTCCAGTCCTAAAGACACATTCAGATATTTAAGAATTTGATTCGGTTATTTCAGTTTTCGGATTGGTTTGGTTAGTAAAGTTGAGAACCGATTAATATCCAGGTCCTACTCGTTCTCGGTTTGATTCCAATTTTTCAGTTAACTTGAGTTTAAAAACTAGATAATTCAGTTTTCGGTATGATAAAAACAAAAGAACAAAACTTAAAATGGTAATTTAAAAACAAAATCTTTACTAATGAAGTAGACTTCTATCCCCCATTGGGACAAAAAGTTGTCATCATTCTATACCAAGCTTATCATTTTTACTAATAAACAACTGAACTGGATCACATCAGTAACCGATAACTTTACCAAGCCCAATATATATATATATATATATTTAGGTATGTCTACTATCATATCTCATTATTGATATTATGTGTAAACATTATATACAACATAATATATACATATGTTAATTATTAACATTTTTGTTGTATGATAAATTCCAAATTTATAAACTAAGATTATATCATAATAAAGATAATAATTCCATTCAAAGAATAAATAATCCAGCTGTTAAACTTTCAGAACAAACATTATATTTACTATAGAAAATACCAAACGTAAAATTAAAATTTTATATGATACAAATATAATAAAATGAAACTACAAAATAAAAAAATAATAATACAATTCCATGCACATAAGATTCATCTAAGGTTTCAAAATATCAAATAAATAAAATAATCAGAATAAAAATTCTCTTTTAGTGCCTATATGAAACACAGTTAGTTATTGAGTATATGTGTATAAGATTGAAGTAAAAGTCCATGTGAAAACTACAGTAGAACCTCTATAAATTAGTAACATTGAAAATTTGAAATTTTATTAATTATAGAGATACTAATTTATAAAAAAAAATTCTTATTTAGATTTTTTTTTATTTCTAAGATATATTTATTCCAACATAAGGAAAATATTTTATTTTATCGTATAGACATTAATTTTTTTTGTTTAAATTTGATATTTATATTAATTTTACTGGTTTTGATGTGGTTGGAGACTCTCCTAGTTACATTATAACTCGAGAAGGAAGGACAATAGAACCAACACAAAAGGTTCAAGATATGGGACATACAAGAGTTAGTGGAAGAGGTAAATGAGGTCATCGAGGCCAAGAGAACTATAATTACTAGTTAATGCCTTCTTTTATCTTGCTTTCTAGGATCCAAATGTAATCTTATATAGGGTCACTTTAAACCCTTTTACTTGTTGTCAACTCTATCAAATTTATGAGTGAAAACTTTTTGCATTTTAATTTGAAAACCCTTTTTCAAAAAAAAAATCCTCTTCTGACTTTCGTTATCATTGCTTTTTGTAGGATCTCTATAATATTAGTTGAAAAGTCGATTTCTTATGTGTCGCGCTCAAGTTGACTCTTACGGTGGTAGATTAAAATGAAAATATTTTTTATATATAATGTAATTTCTTAAAAAGGAAAGTTTGGAAATTAATCTTGATATTAAAATAAAGAATTAATATTCCTTTTTACAATGTATCAGTTAAGTTTTTATGCAATTTTCTACCTATCATCAATTTTTATAATTTTATTTTTGAAAATTAACATATACTAAATTACTAAATCCTAGAAAATTAACATAGTCTTGGGGCTATTTACAACTAGCCAATTAATAAATATATATACTCATATAAGATGAAAACCAAACTAATGCAGTGAATACAATAAATATGATTTAGTTGAATTAGATTAGCAATATTTATACTTGAATTTGACGAAATATATATAACACAATACAGTCAATACACCCACAAATGAGTAACTAGACTAATCCAATTTTTTTTATACAAAAACAAACATTAAAAAATATTTTTATTTATATTAATATTTTATACATATAAATTATAGAACAGCTCAACATATTATTAAATAAATATGAAATTCTCAAATAATACTATAAATATATTAACCAACTATTACAATTAAGTATCACTGTTAATTATATTTATTTATGAAACTTTGAATCGATCAAAACTTCAGTTTATTTTTACTATTTGACTAGGTGATTTTCCCGTTTTCATGCACAGATACATTTAATTTTAGTTTTAATTTAATTTATAATTTGTATGCATAATTTATATTAATAATAATACTGTATTATTATAATTAGACATATGATTTAGATACATTATATTTATTAGGTTTTGTTGTTTTTACAGTCGATTTAGTTAGAAAAAATAACTAAGATAGCACCAAATCAAGTTTTTGTTTTCAAAATAGCACTCAGGATCCAAAGTCAGGAAATATTTACCCTTATGCCCTCTCTTTTGAATGATTAAAAAAATCAATTGGAGAAAACGATCGCCAGACAATCGCCTTCATCTATCTCCTCTCTCCGGACTATTCGCCGTCGTCTGTATCCTCTCACCGGACGATTCGCCGTCGTCATCTCCTCTCGCCTTTGCATCGTCGTCCGTCCTCGTTTGCTCAGAGATGTACTTAAATTATTGATTTCATCGGGACGTAGGCGACAGGGCGTTGAACCATTTCCTCGTTCTCGTAGACCCAGAGCGTCTGGGTGTGCTTCTCGACGGATTCAATGTAGGTGTCGGGACGGAGGAAGATTTGATCGAGCTGCGACTTCTTCTGGTACATCTCCTCGATCGTATATAACCAAAAAGTTCGAAACTTTTGTTTTTTCCGTTTGAAGGTGGAGACTTTGATTACCAAAAAAAAAAAAAGGTGGAGACTTTGTTGATTTTGAGATACTTTGTGAGAAGCTGGAGGACCAGAGACTTATTAATGATATCTGTAGGAATGGTGACTCTGTTTTGCATCTGATTGTGAAGAGATCTGCTAAAGTTCGTGCTAAGCATGTGGATAAGAGCTTTGAGTTGTCTATTGTTGCTCCTCCACAAGCGAGAGTTGTGACACAGAGGAAGCAGTTCTCTGTGGAGCCTCTCATCGTTAGTCCTAAAGTGAAGTTATCTCCAGTGGTCAAAGATATGATTAGCTCTGCTTCTGATGGGCTAAGAAGTGGGAACCCTCTTGTGAGGTCAAGAGAGGGAACAGGAGGAGCTTATTTCATGCAGGCTTCGTCTGGAAACAAGTGAAAGACTTGTCCGAAAACAATATACTTTAGGTAGAGAATATGTGTAACGTTAGGCAGACAAACCTCTTGGATAATCTCCTCAGCATCCCATTAGCTAAGAACCAAAATACAGAAGAGCAGAACAACTGTGTTATGTTTTCTTTTCTTTTTTTCCTATTATTGATGCTTTGACATTTAATGTTTTTTTTGTGAATGAGAAACATTCTGAATAGGATTCATGCAGTTTCTTCAAGTAGTCGGTAAATTTGACCAAAACAATATGCTTTTTCAAGGACGTTTAAAAAAAATTGATTTAAGTGCTACAAAAATTAGTCTAGCCATCCGTCTAATCAATAATCCAACAGAACTAGCCATTTCTTGAACATAGAATGGAGTTTATTACTGGCAAAGTCATCAATATATATAAATATTTACAGCCAATTGCTGTCGGCAAACAAAGCCACAACAACATTGGATGGGCTGATTCCTAACACATAATCATAAGCGCAAACTCATCAAAACTCAATATACATAATTATGTTGTTTTGTTTTGGAAGATTAAGTTTCTGGAACCCCTTCCTAAACATTTTATTTGCTATCCTAACTTTTTTTATTTTTAATTAAATATTAAATTTTCAGGTAGCCTTTTTAAACATTTTAAATATGATATATATGTAAGTTTGTTAATATATACATCTTCACTTGCTATCCTAACATATTTTTTAAAAAAATATTAAATTTTCAGGAAGTCCTTCCTAAATATTTTATTTGCTATCCTAACATTTTTTCTTTTTAATTAAATATAAAATTTTCAGGAAACCTTTACTAAACTTTTACTTGCTATCCTAACATTTATTCTTTTTAATTTAATATTAATGTTCAGGAAGCCCTTTCTAAATACTTTATTTGCTATCCTAACATTTTATTTTTTTATTAAACATTACATTTTTAGGAAGCCCTTCCTAAATATTTTATTTGCTATCCTAACATTTTATTTTTATTAAACATTACATTTTCAGTAAGCTCTTCCTAAATATTTTACTTGTTATCCCAACATTTTCTCTTTAGTTAAATATTATTTTTTAGGAAGTACCTAAACAATTTACTTGGTATCATAACTATGAAATATATGTAAGTTGTAAATAAATAAATTTTTCACTTGCTATCCTAACATTTTTCTTTTTAATTAAATATTAAATTTTAGGAAACCTTTACTAAAACTTTTACTTGCTATCCTAACATTTATTCTTTTTAATTAAATATTAATTTTCAGGAAGTCATTCTTAAATATTTTATTTGCTATCCTAACATTTTATTTTTTATTAAACATTACATTTTCAGGAAGCCCTTCCTAAATATTTTATTTGCTAGCTATCCTAACATTTTATTTTTTTATTAAACATTATATTTTCAGGAAGCTCTTCCTAAATATTTTACTTGCTATCCTAACATTTTCTCTTTAGTTAAATATTAAAAAAATTGATATAGTATATCCTAAATTTTTTGATTAATTATAAAAAAATTAGATAAATTCATTTGATTCTTACCAATATGGTGTATATTGGCTAAACACATGACATATATAATTGAGACTTTGTTCAAATCCTCTCAAAATATGTTCAGGAAACTCATCCTAAATATGTTACATGTTATCCTAAATATGATATATTCTAACAAATTGATTAACTTTATTTTTCAATGGACCGCCAGTACTTTAATGTTCACTAGGTTTTGACCCGCCCTTTAAAGGGCGGGCATATTTATTTTTTATATTTATTCTAAAATTTTAATTTTTATATTTATTTTTTAATTATTTGTGTTTTTATTTTTATAATATTTTTTAATGATTAATAAAAGGCTTTAATAATTATATTAGAATAATTAGACCACATCTATATCAATAGGTTATGTTCATGTTTTAATACTATTGATATATATATATTTCAAACTTATACACCCACGTTTTTAGATAAGAAGTTAATGAGAAATCAGTTTTGAAAATATATTACAATATATAGAATTTAATGAATAATCTAAAAAATAATTAAAATAACTAACCTTAAAAATAGGAATGGCATTCTTGTTAATTCTTTGAAATATCAAGGGGATGTCAAAATAAAGGCTGTTGTTTTAATTGTATTGATATACTTTTGTCATTGTTTCATCCGCATCACTAAAATGTCTAATAAATATCAAAACAAAAAGGGAGAATGATATAGTTTGAAACTGTACAATTTAAATTTGCCAGATACAGTATCCACAAATTCAAAGCCTACCCAATGTGTTACTCAAGCTGGAAAAAGAGCAACTATGACTGCTAATGAGACTGCCTTCAAATTCATGATACAAGAACACATAGACTCTTCGGTGTATGTCACTCCTTAAATTGCCTTTGATACATCTCATTTGCCATTTCCAAGTTTTCAGTGGAATTCCAGAACTCACCATAAGAAAGAGCAATGTTACTTTTGCAGATCTCATGATTCTCAAGTCCTCAAAAACAAGATTCTGCTGCACACAAACAGCAAAAAAAGAATTTCCAATTAGGCTATACATAAAAATTAAAATGTACCGAATCACCCATCTTGTTTCTATCATGCGTAAACAAGAGAAAAAAATTCAAAATTTGTTACCATCCAATTTTCTGGTAGGCTTTCCTGAAACTACACAAATCCTTCCTGAAAATTTTCTAAACACTAGACAATTTCACAAACACAAGTAACAAGATACTCATAACCAAATTCAAGAGTCTACCAAAGATATCAACATGCCTAAACAGAACAAGACACCAAGCAAAAAAAAGTTTCAAAATTTGTTACTATCTGATTTTCTGGAAAGCTTTCCTGAAACTACACAAATCCTTCCTAAAATTTTTCTAAACACTTGACAGTTTCACAAGCACAAACTACACAAATGAGTCTTCAGGAAGCCCTTCCTATTTAGTTTAATTGGTATCCTAACATTTTGGTTGTTAATTAAATATTAAAATTTCAGGAAACTTTTCCTAAATATTTTACTTGGTATCTAAACTATTTTCAAGAATCTCACATTTTGTTTATACACTATTCTTATTCTACTTAACCGTATATCCTCAGTGTTTGATTCCATTCGGAATCCAGAAATTCTTAATTAGATAGATAAAGATTGCACATATAATTTTAAATAGTAAGTTCAACAAATATATACATTTTTACTAGATATTCTAACATTTAAACTTTTAATTAAATATTAAATTGTCAAGAAGTACTTACTAAATATTTTATTTGCTATCCTAAAATTTTCCTTTTTAATTAAAATTTAGATTTTTAGGAAGAGCTTCCTAAATATTTTAACTTTATTTGGTGATTTTTTATAGCCAATGAATTTTCTTATAGATTTTGATTATGTTTTTTTTTTGAATATTAAGTTCCATTTTTTTTTGAATATTAAGTTCCAATTTTTTTTTGAATATTAAATTCCAAATTATGATAGCCATCCTGAACAAGGATTCACTAACATTCCTTACATGCTTTTGATTCTCTTTGAAAACATAATTATGCAAGAAAACACCCTTATTTTTTTTTTTGGAAATCCATCCTGAAAAAGCCAAAAGCTATCCTATATAACATATGTGTTTTATAATGATACCACATTTAACACTTTCTTGATAGAATTTTTGAAAATGCTTCAAGTTATCCTATTTTAATGTTCTCTATTTGATATGTGTTCTCTATTTTTGTAAACAATGAACTCTATTTGGTGATTTTTATAGCTAGTGAATTTTTTATAAATTTTGATTATATATAGTTTTTTTTTTTGGAAGATTAAGTTCCAATTTAGGATAGCCATCCAGAACAAGAATTATCTAACATTCCTTATACGCTTTTTGATTCTCTTCAAAAACAGATTTTTTCGAAAAAAAATTATGTAATAGAACACTTTTTTTTTCTCGAAACCCATCCTGAAAAGCCTTTCTTTATAGAATTACTGAAAAGGCTTCAGGATAGCCATCCAGAAAACCACACGAATGACATATTAACAATATGACAAAGTTATAAACTTTCAATTCACTCTCCAGAGCTAAGGCTTGAGACTTTGGCATCAAGAACCGAACCTGCTGATATCAAATTTGTCCTTGTAGCACCATAAGACACTAGGATTGGACTTAATCACAGCCTTTGACAACATGTGGTGAAGGTTCACAATCTGTTAGAGAATAAACACACACGCACACACATAGATTAGTACGGATATGAGTGAAAAGTAGAGAGCTTTGCCGCCGGAAGAAACTTACCCATCCATAGTGAAAAGTCAAGTGATATAATGTACTCAGTGTAAGCTCCGGTCCTGAACCTTCTTGCCGCCAGAAGAAACTTCCCCTTATCAGTGAATGCTGGTGAACAAAAACAAAATTAATAAAAGTATGCATTCAACTTTGACGATACAGAAGTTGATTATTTCCTATATTACTACTATTAAGATTGCAGAGCAAGAAGCTTCTTCGTTATTACCCAAGTCAACAACATAGTCAACTCATCTTATGGGTGGGTGAGAGTCTCTTTCAGTGACCACTAAAGGCATCATTCTCGTGAGAAACTTAGACAAACTTTTTGATAGAAGTCATATTTTTCCAACCAAGATTTGACATAATCAAAGCAAGTCAAAATAAGAGAAAAAAAAACTTTTGGAATTTGCTTACATGGAGTGATGGAGTGAGGGCGAGATACAAGTAGAAGGTTGATGTCCTCTTGTTCCTCTTTATCAGGCACTGATTTGAAAACTCCCTGTGGCCCTGGCTGTATCCATCCCACAGAAAACTCAGAATTTTCAGCAACAAATCTCACACCATTTTCAATTGAAAGCCAAGAAAAGGTTTAGGGGAAACACTAGACCTGGTGAAGAGACTTGTCACCATCCTCTTCAGCCTTATCTCCTCCAGCCACGTGTACGACGTCGACATCGCCTCTATCCACGGATACACGTACCCTCCCCATCCCTCCGGCACCAGATTAAAGTCTGCAAAGTGCGGTTTCCCCTAAGCTCCACGGATCTCAGTTTCCGGAACCTCCCTATCACTTTCGCAGGGCTGACGGAAGCAGTTCCCGATGAAGACTCTCCTCCTGCACCACCGCTGGATTACCTCGGCGATCGAAATCGGAGAGCGTCGTCGCCGTCGCTTCCCGTCGAAGAGATCGACGTTGCGTGAGAGAGAGAAAGGCATTTTTTATTTTTTTTCTTTTTTTTTGTTTGTTTAATTAATTTTAAAACAAGGGCATTATGAACATTATAGCCTTTAATGAATGCTATTTTGTGAATTTCTCTCCTTGGTGTCATTTTTGGGATAAAAACTTCAAATGTACTATTTTAGACAATTGCCCATTTAGTTATCATTTGGTATATTAAATTGCATCAATTTTCTGAATTCAACTAATATATTTTATTTAAATATATTAAAAATATGATTAATTTCGTTATTTGTATTTACATTGTTTGTTATCTTAGATATGTAAATATATTTGAGGAAGATTACGTATAACTTAAGATAAATTATTATAACGATAATATTCTAAAATCTCATTCATATATATAAATGGAATATATCTATTTTGTGAACTTTCCTTTTTAATGAAATCATATTATATACATATATTTTCATTTTTTTAGATTTGATTTTTTAACTTTATAAATATTTCTTTTTTATTATATATGTTATTTGGAAATTTTTAAAAGGAAACTAAATAAAAAATCAATAAAAATATTTAAATATAACATTTTTAATTCACTAAGAATATCAGCGTAATCAACTATCATGAGAGTTGACGTGAACGCGACACATAAGAAACTTACTTCTCAAATAATATTATAGAGATTCTCAAAACAACATATATTAAATTATACATAATATTAATAAAATATATATACAAATCTAAGACGAGAATAAAACTACATCAAAATAACAAAATTAATCAAAATTTTAATCTGTATAACAAAAATATCTTCTTTGAATCGTAAAATAAATGTTATCTAATATATCCAAATAATAACAAAATAGTCGAGATATTATAAATCCAAAACTATACGTCTAATTAAAATAACATAATGTTATTTAAAATAAACCATGCATATTGATTACAATATAAACTAGGTGACTCACCCGCATATATATGCGGGAATGAAAATTTATGTAAAACATAAATTGTAATTGAATATTTATTTTTGTTTTGTTTAGTGTTATATTTTAAATTATTTTAGTTAAACCATGTTTTTTTATGAATTTTTGAATTGTGATGTTTAATATACTTTGTTTTGCATAATATTTAATTTTGCTATGATATTTGTTTCAAAAATTCTAGTTCAATTTTAATCTGACGTCTCTAGTTTTTTTATTGTTTGTATGGTTATTTCAGTTATAATTTTTATTTTTATTTTATTTTATTGTCACAAATCACTTAGATAATTTGTAGACAGATGAAATTGATTTTTTTTTGTTTAAAACCAGTTTAAAATTTCATTATTCAAAATATAACTTTAGATTTTAAATATACGCATAAACATAAATTCAATTAAAGTTACCTAATGTATTAGAAAATTTTCTTGTAAATATCATTTTTGGTTTTATTTTTTGAAGGCAACATTAAATAAAATTGTATATTCCCTTCTAAACTGAAATACCGATATATGTGGATTAAGAAATATTTAATTCTAAAGTGTTAGCTGGCTCTATTACGTATTACAAATGCTGTGTCGATAAAATATTTACTTAACTAAGTTATTTGAAGTCTTATTTCATTATATATTTTATTTTATGATATTCACTTTGATACTTCATTTATTCAAAGATGAATGATTTTCTATACAAAAAACGAAGGGTCTTTCATTTTACATAGAAAAAGATAACTTTGGTGAATAAAGTAGAATCTTAGATATATTAAACTATTTAAAGAGATTGTTAAAATTTCAAAGAATTAATTTTTTTTTATGTAAAGATATGAAAACCATATATCATTAAGTTGAGAATTTTTAATCATAGAAACAATTATTGATTATAATTAAAATGTGATTAAAATAAATTTAAATAGTAATTATGATGAACAAGTAATGTGAATTTTTTTATTAATAAGATTTCTAAAATTATATCCTACACAAAAATGTTTCTAATAAACGTGACCAATTTTTAAATAAGAATTGTTTTTAATATCTTAAAAGATATTTCAAACTAATTTGACATATTTATTTTAATAATGAGATATATTAGAAATTATCATGTCATAAGTAAACTAATTTAATCAACATGATTTAGGAAAGAAATATAATTTATGAATTTAAGAAAGGGAATTAATTTTTAAATTAAAAATGTTATAAATATAAAAGAAACTATTATATATTTATATATAATATATTATCTTTTTGATATTACATTATTTTGATATATAAAATAATTATTTTTTCTTAAGTTATAGTTTTAGATATATTTTTAAAATAAGTATAGTATATATTATATTATATTCGTTTTTGGTTTATATTTTTAAATTAAATTACAATATTTATATATAAAAACTGATCTTGATATATTTATATTAAGATATTGTATTTTTATATAAGATTCCTTTTTGAGTTATTTTTCTTAAGTTATAGTTTTGGATATATTTTTAAAATAGGTATAATATATCTTTATATTATATTCCTTTTTGGTTTATATAATTTTAAATTAAATTACGATATTTATATATAAAAACTGATATTGACATATTTATATTAAGGTATTGTATTTTATATAAGATTTATTTTTGAGTTATATAAAAGGAAATTCGTTTATTAAATTGTATGTTTTAAAAATGTTATATATTTATTAAATATATTTCCTTTTTGATAAAAAGGTGATATGGAAACAAATATTCAAAAAGTTAATTTAAAATATAAATAGTGGTATTTTAACAATAAATTTTATTCATTAAAGTTATCATTGTAATTAACTATTCTAAGAATTAACATGAGTGCGACATATAAGAAACTGACTTATCAAATATAATATAGAGATATTTATATTATATTCCTTTTTGGTTTATATAATTTTTAAATTAAATTACAATATTTATATATCTAAACTGATATTGATATATTTATATTAAGATATTGTATTTTTATATAAGATTTCTTTTTGAGTTATATAAAAGGAAATTCGTTTATGATTCTATAATTCAAAATGAGTAGCAGGATATACAATATATTTGAATTTTGTCTATAACAGTTTGTTTTTTTTTCTAAATCAGTTATTTATAAATTTAGTAAAAATATAATAAATATTTCCTTTTATTATATATGTTATTTGGAAAATTTTAAAAAGGAAACTAAACAAAAAAATCAGTAAAAATATTTAATTGTAATAATTTAATTCATTAAGGGTATCTGTGTAATTAACCATCGTGATAGTTAATGTGAGGGTGATACATAGGAAAATGACTTCTCAAATAATATTATAGAGATAATATAATAATTAAAAATTAAAAAAATATTAATAAAATTATTATAATATAACTAAATTATTATGATGTATTTACTTTATAAATATTTATATCCGTGCATGAGTATAGAAAAATCATCTGGTGTACAAGTGGAAGCTGATCTTTATTTAGCGGTATTTTTCTTCCACACGTAATAGCCTAGTACGATTGTTGTAGTGTGTGGAAACTTCAGTAAAATGAAAAATTCTTGGAAGTTTATTGGCCATAAAACCTAATTACATTTTCTAATGTCCCTGAAGAATAAAAAAAAGTCCCTCAAGAGTACAACATTCTTAGAATATAAAATCCTAAACCAATGGTTGGGTTAAAGAGTCATCTCCCATAAATTCTGGAATAAAAGTAGAAAACATAACAAAATAAGTCCAAATAAAGAATGGTATTCCAAGGAAACAAAAGGCAAAAGCCTCAATATGATTTGATGGAACCTTGTACGAGAGGAGAAGCATAGATCCCACCATATGGCTGATATGCCCAAAGAATGTGACACACATCTGGTCTTTAAAAGACGCTCTCACGGCGATTTCCAATAAACCAAACACAAGGTATAAGACAGAGAGGCCTATGACATCGAAAAACAGGACGATATCAAAGCCTCCCCTTGTATAGAAAATCCGAAAAGTTAGCAAAGTGTATGCGGTGATGAGCAAAATATGCATCACTATTGAGTAGACTACTCCCGAAGTCATCCTGCAATTTAGACAAAAGTGAGACATGTATCAAAATCAAACTAAACTTGCTTCTGAAGTAACAGATAAACAGAAGACACTCACCTGAGGATAAATCTTAGTACACGCTTCCACATGTCTTGTCTCTCTACGAGAAAGTCATCCATCTAAAAAAAGAAAAAAAATAGAGTAAAACATCAAAATAATGACTCCCTTAGTTCAACCCTAATTTTTTTCTAAAGAACCCCAAAATTAAGAATCAAAAGATAAGAGCTTATCAACTAACTCACCGGCAAGAGGATAGGGACAGCAACAGACATAGCAACGCAAGAAGTGACGGTAGTGACCTAGAGTCTGTAGTGCAATGCAAGCCCTTTGTTCTGAGTTTTGATGAAAAACTTAGTATCATCACATACGTATTTATATGTAAATAATATTAAAAGTAGACAAAACAAATCCAAGTTGGAAAAGGAGTTGCAGTTATATATTTTTTCTTCAAATACACACGAAAAATTTAAAATAACTATTTCCAGTATTTCCTTATAATAAATAAACTTTCCTATTCCTTATAAATATGAAAATTTCCTATTTAAACAATAAAATTTCTGTTTAAGAAATCATAAACCAAAAAGGATCACAATTATTCACATCTATATATAAGATTAAACTCTCTTATATTTGGTCACCAAACATAATTGCTTAAAATCAGAAACTCTCTCATACAATAAAAATATCAGGTACGTTTCTGTTCTTGATATAACTTTAAATTGTTTTACCATTATCCTTGCTAGAGATTGTCATAATTATCATAAAATATGATGTTGCTGTGTGTAAGTTATACACAAAAAAGCCCTTATGTCAAAAAAAAAGTTATTAGCACAATTATGTGTGTTGGTTCCTATAGACGATATAAATTTGGTTATGCACTAACTTATGCTGTCATAGGTAAGTGAATGCCAACGTGAAATTATTGTTACTTCAGGGATCATCCACCATGTTCAGCTCACAGGTCTTAAACCAAACACATTGTATCAATACCGATGCGGAGATCCGTCTTTGTCAGCAATGAGCGAAGTGCATTACTTCAGGACAATGCCTAAGTCTACATCAGAGAGTTATCCCCACAGGATCATTGTGGCTGGAGATTTGGGTCTTACTTATAATACATCAGCGGTTCTGACTCATATTCTCTCCAACCATCCTGATCTTGTGGTTTTGATTGGAGGATTCAGCTATGCTGATACTTATCTCGCCAATAGGAGCAAACTAGATTGCAGTTCTCGTCGGTGTGACCAAAACAGAACCAGTTCTGGTTGTGATTCTTGTTATAATAGTAGAGAAAGTTATCAGCCTCGCTGGGATTATTGGGGAAGGTAAAACCAAGATTCTTGTTCTTGTGGTTGTGAATTTGCTGGTGGTTTAATCATGGAGTTGTGATGACAGGTTCATGGAGCCACTCACGGCTAGTGTTCCGACCATGATGGTAGCAGGAGAGCACGAGATTGAGCCGCAGTTCAAGATTCGCATTCTCTTCGAACGAAAGTGGTTCTTTCTCTCCATTGTACTATTCCTTCAACGCAGGAGGAGCTCATTTCATTGTACTTAATGCATACACACCACATGATTACTCATGTAATATTTCTCAAAGTTTTGATTTTTCTTTCTTTTAGGTTTGAATTTGCTTTAAAATGGCTTTTTTTTTTCCTTTCTTTGGCAGCTGATCAGTATATTTGGCTTGAAAGTGATCTGAGGAACATAAAAAGATCAGAAACTCCATGGGTGGTTGCAACTTGGAGTCTGCCTTGGTATAGTACATTCAAAGGGCATTACAGAGAAGCTGAATCCCTGAGGACAGACCTTGAAGACTTGCTCTATAGCTACCAACTGGACATTGTCTTTAATAGTCAGGTAAGGTGCTGTTTAGTGTTTCTTTCCTTCTAGGTTTGTGTTCGTTTTCACTAATTCCCACAAAAAAAAGAAAACTGGATTAGGTTGATGCCTATGAGAGATCAAACAGAGTCTATAACTACACGTTAGACCAGTGTGGCCCAGTTTATATAACAATCGGTGCAGGTGGAGCTGGGAAACTGGAGACAGAACATGTAGATGACTGAGGAAACTGTCCAGGCCATTCTCAGAGAAACTCGGTTGGATCCTGTAGTTTTAACTTCACGTTAGGACCTGTAAACGACGAGCTTTGCCCGCTTAATCAGCCAGACTACAGCGCGTACAGAGAGAGCAGTTTCGGTATCGGTATGCTGGAAGTAAGTCTTCTCTCTCATCTCTACTGCTTGTTGTTCAAACCTGCTGAGATTAATTAGTTCCTTGGGGAACAAGCATGCTTTAATCTGTTGACTGCAAATAGTAGGTTTTGCTTTTTTTTTTACACCAGAAAACCGTGGACCAAGTCACTAAGTCAGAACCGGTTCTAGTGTACCATACCAATATTAACCAGATGATGTTTATAGTTAATTGCTTAGAGGGGTTTATTTTTCCTACTTTTGGCGTTTTTAGGTGAAGAATGAAACGCATGCATTGTGGAGCTGGAACCGGAATCGAAACTTGTATTATCTCGCCGGAGACGTCATATATATTGTACGTCAGCCTGACATCTGCTCGGTTTATAACTAAACCAAGTAGTTAAACCGGTAGATTTTGTAACGTTTTTTTACTTAGTCATGACCTTGGAACTTTAGATAATTCGTTAGATATTTTTACATGAAAAAACAAATTTCAGATAAATTTAAAAATTAGTAAATTTCGTGCAATTTTATTAGAATCTACAAACACAGTATAAATTCAGAGTTGAGAAGAAGATACACATAATCTGGCTGTAATTGACAGCTTTTAATTCTGTACTTTTGCTTGTTTAAGTGATTCAGTTTGGTTTAAAGTGTTCATCGTGTAGTTTGTTGCAATGGTAACAGAATCTTTACAACTTTCATTACCTCTTAAGAGAAGAAACTAATTTCCAGTTACTTTAGGAAGAAAGTTAGTAAAAAAACAAATAGCATTATTTTAAAATTGGATACAACCAACTGTATGCCCAAAAAAGAAAGAGATATAACAGTACTGTCTCCCATTTCCTACATTATTTAAAGTCGACAATCCTTTCATGTGTTTCTCACACAGCAATCTAATTTTCGGGTTGATAAATTAGAGTTTTTCTTTTCTTAGTTCAATTTTAAAAAAGAACAATATGGGTATGTCTATGAAATTAATTAAGGCAGTTATTATATATATGGCTCTTATAATGGTGTTCTTCACTCTTGCAACAATCAAGATCAATGCAGAAGATGAGATAAGCTACGAAGCTTTATATGAAAATGAGGTACTAGGATGTAATCCAAAGTATCTTGCAACTTGTCTGCCACATAAGGCCAATTGAACGATGTGAGTTTGATCCGAGGTGCGCGGCACGGTTATTTTAATGTTTTTATCTATAAAATAATATTGTTCGTCGAATGTTTATATCCAGTTTTTAAATAATAAAAATGGTGTTTAGCGGATATGTTGAATTGTAACAATTATTATAAAGCTTCAACACCTTTCTATTTGTTGCAAGTATTATCTTCAGACACGACCATTTTACATTTAGCAAGCTACTACGTATTTATAGAAAAAGTAGAAATATAGCTCTCAACCAAAACAAGTCTACGTTTCATAAACAACCACCTCCTTATAGATATATAAAAACTTTAGATCAAATTCTGTGTTTTACTTAGTTTTATTCGAAGAGTGATGTTGTCTAAAAACCTGAAGATTGTTGTGTCTTTGGCATTTTTGGTTGCAATGGTTCTTGCAGCAATTAAGACTACCGAAGCCAAAGTAATACGCTGGTCTGGATTATAAAAATATGGTTGTTGTTTGCAGAATTTGTTATATTCTTCTTTTTTCTTTTGTGAAATGCAGAATTTGTTATATTCATATATTGCAATATGTACTATTACCTTTTAATTAATTCATTCTTTAAGTAATATGTACGTATAAGCACACACAAAATTTATGAAAGTAATCATCAAGCATTTGCATATTCCAGAGTCCACATTCTCGCAATCTTCTCGTAAGCGTTCCGGTCTTGCAGGTACACCTTCACGGCAGGATTGCTAGGAACAAATGGCTCGACCGGGTTCGAGAGGACCGAACATATGGATAAGAGTACCAAATCGATCCTCAAAGTTGGTGACCATTGCGACCCCAATATATCGATACTAATTACTCCATTTTCGTTGATGTTAGGATGAAATATCTGAAAAATTAATTAAAATATAAAAATTTGAACCGGTTATTCCAAGATCAAACCGGATATTAAACATAACCGAAAGACTACTTAAACCGGGATTTTCCTACCTTGGTGTTGAATACGATCTTGGGTGGTTTGAATGGATATTTGGTTGGGATGTGAACAGAGACGGCGAAGACACCGTTTTCGAACGGGCAGTCCTCCGGTCCGATGAGGTTTGCTTCCCACCGGAAAACATTTGCCGGCGAAGCCAACCGTGAGATGACGTATGTCTTGAGTATTTCATCTTGCATTTGTGATTCTTTCAAGAGCCTCTTCTCCCCACACCAAGAAACCGATGATTCTTTAGACTTAGGTTTGTTAGATGCGGCGGCCCGAGATGTATTTCGCCGGAAACTTAAAGTTCGAAATATTCCCATCTCTCTGTGTGTTTATTGTTGCAACCTTGATCTCTCTCTCTTACATTCAGCATATATATAATATAGTATAAAGATTACAGCAGTTGCGTATTAATCACCTTCAAGTTTCAACAGCTATGAATAGTTGAAAAGGATATATAATGCTGAATGTATAAACTACACGGTGGATTCTACGTTTCTTTTCTTGGATAAAGCACTTTTTAATGGAAAGCTGATACAAAGGTGGTCGCGTTTTTTACCCATTAGCAAACGATTATTTATTTTAAAGATAAATCATTTTAAATATGCAAGTAACGATATTTATACCTCAAATATAATGTGTTTGATTTTATCTGTGTGTTCCACTCTTTTATTAACTTTATTTATCTAAAATCATGTTGTCACATACTGTTTTATATTTTTTTCTATATCGTTATTATATTTTTAATAAAATATAATATATACAGGATTTTAATTTTTATATTATTTTAAATTTAGTTATTATTATTTTTACATTCTATAAGGTAATGTTATAAAAGTAATCAGTTTTAATAATTCGAAACTAAAATGACTGATTTAAATATTATAAAATTAATATAAATATATATAATGCAGTTTTTATCTTCTTTTGATAATGATTTTTTATTTTTTGTTTAACATATATTTGTTATACCGATTTGATTTGCTAGATCTGCATTGTTTCATCTGAGATCTTAATTAGTTTGGATAAAAAATTTAAATTTATTTATATTTTTCCCATCTCACCATGCAGATATTGTAATCAATAATTAACGCCTAACTTCCTGAATATTTTTATAAAAAAACTACTAATGAATTATTTAAATAACAACGACACGAATTAACAAAACTAAACAGTTTTAGATCGAATGAAGTTCTTGCTGGTTTAATACTAAAAACTAGACGGTGGCACAACTTGAATAACGTTTCACTGGTGACATATGCATCGTGGATTTTAGTTACAAAAGGCAAGTGCGAATCACCAACACATTTCCATCTCAAAGAAAACAAAAAACAAGGACACTTATAAATAAGGAATATATCATATTATTAACTGAGAATATATTTATAGCCAGCTTTGGATTCTTATGCAAAATTAGATACTCCCTCTGTCCCATTTTAAGTGCAGTTTTAGGATCTTGCACACTAATTAAGAAAGCAAACAAAATATCTAAACTAACCTTATTTATTACTCCCTCTGTCCCATTTTTGGTTTTCATGTTAAATAATTAGAAGTAAGTTAGTTATATAGAGTTTAAACACGAAATGATGTTTATAATATCACCGGACCAAATATAGCTGTCGCGTGTAATATAAATTTGAATTACGGGAGTCATTATACAAAGTAGTTTCCATTCCACTAAGAATTCTGAGCTGGATCACACTATATGTATCTTCTATATAGGCTTAGTATTCATGAATATGTTAATATCAAATATGTATTTTTATTCTTGAAACAATGATGCGCTAATGCATGCTGAATAATCTTGACGTAATTTAATTGATGTAATTTGTATCTTTATCAAAACTCGAACAAGAGTAACAATTGTAAATTGAATTCGGTTCGGTTCGATTCTATTTGATTCTATTCAATTCTCTATTATTTTAGTCAAATAAACCCTTATCATCGTTGAAACGAAATTATACTACTAACTCTAAACAGATATTGAATATTTTCGAAAAAACTCTAAACATATATCTTTGTAGTAGACTTAGGTTCCGAATGATAACAATCCAGTATTGAACAAACAGTACAATTGCGGTGCAGTTCTAACAATTATAAAAACGTATAAATATATAATATATGTAAAGATTTTTATTATTGTTAACTACAGTGCAATTAGAAACATTATGAATCTTAATCTATAAATCTAAAATTCGATGTGGCTTGTGCCAATGGTAACACCATAATTGATTGATGAGCTCTGAACACTGGCTGCAAGTGACGTGTCCATCAAATCATCGGTCATTTCAATAGGGTTTGTAGAAATTATCGCAGTAGCGTGATGTCAGTGATGAGCCGTCTACTTGTGATTTGTCTTGAGTTTTCGAATATTTTGAAAAGTTGAAGATTACTCCCTTAATGCTTTTGAAAATCTGACCATTTAAATGGACTATAATTTTTATAATAATTAAATTTAAGAATCTAGTAAAAACCCAATCTGATTAGGAAACTTCTTTTTTTTTATTTTACAAACAACTTGTGCAACTAAAAAAACAAAGAAAACATATATGTTTGTTTCAACTAAGCGAAGCCAATATATAGTCTCATCCTCATCCACACACTATCTCGTGCATAAACCATTGGGTTATATTCAACATTTACTAGATTGGGGTTTATTCAAATAGGACTTTTAGAAAATTTTGGCATTTGATTAATCCTTTGTTATTCAAATACTTCATCCGTTTCAATATACTTGATGTTTTAGAAAAGTTTTGTTGTTTCATAATAAATAGATGATGTTTACATAAATCTATGTAACTTTAACTTTATCAAAAACTGTGTAACCAATTGAGTTTTTATTATTTCTATTTATAATTAAATAAACTAGTTTTAAATTGTAGTTTAGTAATACTTTTAATAAGAAATAGTTTTCAAATCATGTGTTATTGAAAATGGAATTTGTGGAGAGTTATTAAACACCACTTGAAATCCCCTGTTATTCAATTGATAATTTATAAAAATTATATCAAATTCCATGTTATTCAAAGACAACTAATATTTGGAAAGAACAATTTGCAAATAAGATTTGAGTATAGTTCATGTTAAGTTCCAGTTTAAAAAAATTCCTATAGAATACCATCTCTATAGTTATTTGAGGAGAATTGAAAAAGAACATTTTTCAGAAATGTTATCGTTTATCTTATGTCTAAACACATGTCAATGAAAATTTTGCTCCTTGATTGTTTTGTAACTCCTCTTAAATCTATACCTATGTTTTATAACCAGTAATTTCATCACTTGCATCTAGAATATTGATTGATCGCGTAGCGGACGAGACGGAGCGAGTGCGGGGGAGTTCATAGATCTCACTCATGGATCTCTTTTGATTTATCTCATTTATGAAGCTTTCACCATCGTCTTGCCGTAGAAATGTTGATTGATTCAAGCTGCCACGCCCTTGGATCACTTCGACATGGTGTGAATCAAGGAAAGGGGAGAGATGTTGCTGACTTTATGAAGATCTGGACACTTGGTGATTGATTCGAAGAGAGGCAACTGAGGAAAGGCGCTGTGTTGGCGGTTTCATTTGGTTTCTCGAAGTACTAATGGGGACGATATTAACTAAAGAATATCCTCAAAGGAGGTCTGAGAAGATTTGTTCAAGCTTGGCTTTGTCTTACTGCCAGGTTTACTTTGTTTCAAAAGATACATAGATCATCATGATAGGTCTGATTATGTTTATTCATGGCTTCGGACTTTGGATAAGAGTTATGTTACTATAAATTTGTGGCGGTTATGGGTGTACGAGTGTGCTTTAAGCTTCATATATACTTTTCTAAAATTATATTTGGATATACTCTTGATGCTCTGCTGTGGGGTTACTGCTGCAGGGCTCTTGAGTTCATAGGATTCTGGTGTTCATGTTCTTTTGATAGCTTTACTTGTTTCTGCAGTCCTAATTAAGAGAACTGATATTGGTCTTTTTCTCATCGGTTCTTACCTCTGCTAGATGTTATTCTCCAACTTGTATGTAGTTATTTACTATTGGATTCTTGAACTTCAGAGACGTCTATACCTTTCCATTGCTTGGAAGTATACCTTAGTTCCAATCCTACATGATGAGGTTTCCATTGGAGCATTGTTGAATATAATTCCTTTTTGTATCCAGGGATGAAGGCGTTTTCGAAGTTATTGAGAGTTTACAAGCAGAGTCACATGTCTTGGTTGGTTTACTCAGATAGAACTCTTCAAAGGTGAAACTCTCCCGGCTTACTCCAACGATATTCCCGAACTGCAAAGTCTATGGACTGCGGCTTGTGACATCTAAAGAAGCCGAACTTCTTTGCAAGTGACGTTCTCTGTTTTTTCAACATAAAACTTTCCCATCTTTAATTTTTTGGAAAACTGATCATCAGCGATCATTGTGTATACCATTTAATAAATCTTACATTTCAAAAAAAAAAAACTAAATTACCGTTTCAAATTACCTAAATAACTCTGAAATCTATAAAACACTTCAAAGATATTTTATCAATTCACCTGAAGATTTTGATCGTATTTTTATTTTTATTAAAGTAACCCATATAATTTAAAATACAAAATACTAAAGTCGGTATCTGTTAAATATCGAAAGATGTATGTGTGAATATCATCGATGAGGAAAACCTTCAGTCACGGTATAAAGCCAATTTTAGTTGGAAGTAGGTGTCTTCTTTATCGTTTTGTATATCATATATCTCAGGTCCCATATGATATAACAACGTCGATCAATCTAACAAAAGGTTCAAATTTTATCAATTAAATTAGTATTCCTTTTCTCAGTAAATATTTAATAACATAACAACCACTTTTAGCAAAAAAAAAAAAATAACAACCACTTACAGATTTTGGTATTGAGAAAATCGCATAATTTTTTTCGAAGTATCAACCACTAATATTTTATACATTATTTAAAAAATATTTTAAACCTTCAAATTGACACTTGTATCATAAAAAATATTCAATCTGATTTACTTGTATATCAAGTCAAAACTGTAACTGATATTGTTCAAAATTAATAACGTGTTGGTTGCTTCTTTTTAAATATATATTTTTTATGATTTTATTAATAAAATAAATATAAAAATACAGAAAATATAAAAAATCATTAAAAACTCAAAACAAATCATAAAAGTCACTAAAATTCATAAAAAATAAAAAATCATAATATATATATTTTTATTAATAAAATAAGTATAAAATACGGAAAATATAAATAATCATAAAAATCATAAAAGTTCACAAAAATAAAAAAATCACAAAAATCAACAATATTTTTTTGTGAATGTTTTGATTTTTATGAATTTTAAGTGACTTTTTATGATTTATTTAGAGTTTTTATGGATTTTTGGTATTTTTATATTTATTGTATTAGTAAAATCATTTAAATATGTTTTTTAAAAAAGCAAACCGACACTTCGTCAATTTTGAATAATAAATGTTATAGTTTTGACTTGATGTACAAATAAACCAGATTGAAAGCCATTTTTATGATACAGATACCATTTTAAACGTTTAAAATGCTTTTTAAATAAGTTTAAGGTTTAAAATGTCGGTGGTTGCCACTTTGAAAGTTTTTTATGCGTTTTTCTCTTTTGGTTTTAGTTATTTTTATTTTAGTTTTTGGTTTTTGGTTTTTAGATTTGTATATTTGATTTTGGTTTTAGTTTTTGGTGTCTGATATTTATATTTTAGTTTGAAACTTTAAATTTTTGATAGTACTGTATTTTCTACTTTTACAAAATATGATGATTAGTTATAAAACAATGCAATAAAAAAAGTAATAATATGTTGAAGTTTATATTTTCTATTAAAATGTATTAAAATATTATAATTGTTGTTCAAGATTAAAGATATATCAAATTTTTATTTTAGTTAATTATATTTTTGACAAAAATATATTTTACCAAAACATAGAGTGAAACCATATCTGTCAATACATATGGTAAAAAAAATTTACATTTAGTATCATGTTTTGGAGGGTTCAAAAACACCTAAAAACTAGTCTGTCTATTTTATAGAAAAACTTTTTGGCAGAATCTTGATTGGATAAAGATAAATATTGAAAAAAATATTTTTAAAACTAAAGACATCAACACTTACGAACTCTTCACGTATCATAACAAACACTAAGAGCATCTTTAATGGGATAAATAGAGGGATATAACTTAGGAATAAAAAATTAATAAAATAATGTAAGAGGTGAAGTTTAGTAATAGTTAGTAGTAAGATAAATGAGAGGATATAGAACTTGTATCTTAATAATTATATAATCTAATAATATTAAAACATATAATAATTTTTAAAACATTAAAAATAATTTTAAATTGAAAACATAAAAAAGTAATACTAAATTTTATTTGAAAATAAAAAGATACCCAAAATACAATTCCAAATTATTATGAAAAAAAATGAAAGATAAAAATGAAAAATATGAAAAGAAACAAACATATTAATTAAAGCATACAAACATTTTATTTTCCAAAAACAAAACCAATGAAATTATGCCACATCACTCTAATAACCTCGCTAAAACGCTTCTTGTCCCGAGATATACATCTCAAATCACTGTTTCAATTGTTCACTAGAGCCGTGTCTTCTCCCCTTCAAAAATGCGTTTGCAGGCCACCAAAATGAATAAATTTAAGGGCAACACTTTTAAGACAAATTGTTTGATGTAGCAGGTTAATTTTTATGTTTATTAGCACATCTCTGACGATCACAAATGTCTGTCTCCTTAGGACATCAGCAACGGTAAGGATGTATTATATTTTCTCATTGATAAAAATATAATAAAAGAAGAAAGAGAAAGTACAGTAGAAAAGAAAAGTATGAAAAAATTTCTACACTTCTTATATTTTTAGTGGTGTAGTTTCTTTTCTTTAAAAGATGTTAAATAGTTGTTTTTAAAAATAATAATATAATTAACTGACAGATTGTGTTTGAGAACATTAACGTTGTGATGTTCTTAGTTTTCAAATAATTTTCGTGCGTCTTGATTTCTTGTGAAGGAAGAAAACTTCGCTTAGGAATGCTTTTTGTGTCAAGGGTACGGTGGTACGCTTTTTTTTTTTTGCTAAATGGTAAATATCATTACGAAAATGAAGGTTGAGGTTACAAAATGTTGAAACAAACTGTACACCTCTAAGCTTGATTACACGGCAAAAAAGTTAAAAACATGTAAGCAAGAAGCAATCAAGCTTGAATCCGTTCTGCCATGGAGCGAACAGGACAGCAAGACTCGATACAAACTTGAAGAGTTGGGTGAAAGGTCAGAAGCAATGAGGCAGATGGAGAGGCCCGAAGAAACCAAAGAGCAAGGGACACGATGCTAGCAGGAAGAGGTTTCAACCAGCTGCCTGAACCAATACCTTCCTCTGCGACACCGAGACAAGCCCGCTCAAGGACCGCCCTCTAAGTCCGGGCTGGGCAAACCCTGAACACAAAATCCGCTACAGACAGGACAACACGAAACCACGGGTGGTTAATAGCGCTCAACTAACTTCACCGCACTCGTCCTCTAAGCCAGTTAATGAAAGGGGCAGCATCACCACTTACGGGCCTTACTCCTTCCTCCAACCGCAAGGTGGGACCTTAATCTCTGATAGCTCAAACAACACCATTACCATACTCGCTTCGACCTAAGTATCAACCCATTCTCACAAGAAACGCCAATCAACTACAAAGGGGGGGGGGGGAAGAGGAGCTAGCTAAAGCATCAATTCACTAGCCAGAAAGCCTAGATTGACCCGAAAGGAGAATCATCTCATCAATCAGAGTCTGAGGTCCCAGGACCTCTTTTATCTTAGACTCAGCAGACCCAATTTTACTTCTGAATCGATAATGGTAAGAAGCGACTTTTAGAAACCTCGCCGAAGGGGTGACTTTGATGTTGGGAGAGGAGGCACGCTCACCAGTGGAGAGAGGATTCATGGTGTCGACCCAGTCGCAGAGAAGCCTAGACACGAACCTTCCAACTCGCCACCGCACTGTAGACAGAGCCACACATAGTGCGTACGATAACACCAGCAATCGAGACACATCACCAACAGACCACGACGGAGAGGAAGTTGGATTGACGGGAGTATGAGAGCCCTCTCGCAATGCCTAGAGGCACCGGAGAGGCAAGGCAGAGGCTGAGGAGAAAAACGAGAGAAACTAGGTTTGGGAGAGAAATTTGGGGGCGCGTTAGGTGGACGCGCCTCTACGGTGGTACGCTTAAGAGTGTTTGTCTGAGAAATTACCACATGTACATTATTCTCTTATGCTTTTATAGACGGAATTGCTTTCAATATACTTATATTAAACTTAAACAATTGTGATTCTATTAAACCTCGTAAGATTGTATACTTTTAACTTTTGCGACTGAAAGTGAATAATCATGTCTCAAAAAACTATAAAGAAATGGAGTGAAACCATATTTGTCAATACATTTAGACTTTTTAATTAACTTTATAGTTGAAATAACTGGCCAAAAGGTCATACTTATTAACTACTATGATCAGATCATGAGTGAGTAGCAGTTGCAACAATTACACTAAGAGATTCTAAAACCCCAATCTTCTCATTGGCTGTAATTAATTAATGAAAGCCAAAAAAAAGAATGAAAAAGAGGTAGGCCAACGACATAACCCAACCTCTCCTAGCTAGTAGAATTATTAAACAAATATAAAACAAAAGAAGCTATAGGTTCCACATTTTAAAACAAACTGTATACTATGTTCTTTTTTTTTTTGCTAAAATATATACTATGTTAATTTTCAATGTTTTTTCTTTTGTTAACAACTATCTTCGATATATTTTATGTTTGTCTTTTTCAATATATGGTTTCTAAATATAAACTAACTTGATGCTTAGCAAAATAAAAGTTTTCTCCATTTTGTATATAGTTTAACTCAATTTTAATTCTCGTGAAGGCAGAATAAATAACTTTATGTATTCGGAAGAACAAAAAATACAAAGATTTACTTACATATAGAAAGTAGCAATTTTATAAGCTCATTTGATGTGCTCCCTTATCTTATTGCATTTATTGGTACTTTGGTAGCACTATGTCCTCTTCTCAATCCTTTTAAAGTTTTTCAAATTCCAACTGTTCTAATATTGACTTCTCCAGTGACAAAAACCAACAATAATTGCAAGAAAATAAAGGATTGCGCCATTTGTTGCGCCGGCCCAAAGCTTTCATATTCTTTTACTGGCAACGTTTTTGGAAAAAAGTCGGTATAAATGTATAGTATTATTTTTTAATTGTTACAAAATGTCAAGTACTAATTAACTTTTGGTGCCTACTGGTATCTTTTCTTATGTTTTGTTGCTGGTATGTTTGATTCAATAATGTAAGAACAGTTATGAATGAAATACAAGTGTTAAAAAAAAATTAACTTTTGATGCGGATGTTTATTAATGGTGTACAATATTCAAAGAGGGAGTACTAAATTTTATGAAATTTTGGAAGTGCAGTGCACAAGCTCTTTGAATATTTTTGAATATTTTTTTTTCTCAAAAAAAAAAAAATTCAAAGAGCTTTTGCACTGCACTTCCAAAATTTCATAAAATTTAGTACTCCCTCTATTTTCATAATAAATTTTGTTTAAGATTTTTGCACACAACTTAAAAACTGATTAAATTTTCTGTGTAACCTCTATTTAATACTTTATTTGGTTTGATTTTAGTAATTAATGAGCTAACAGTAATGGTAAAAATTGGAAAAAAATATATTAATATTTCCATGAAAATATAAAATGACATTTATAATGAAACAAAAATTAAAAATTAAATGACATTTATTATGAAACGGAAGAAACATTTGTTGTTTTTGTTTAATTTATATCCAAATAATGCTAAACTAAACATCACAATATAATAACATCTCTTGGTCATTGCTATTTTCACATCTATATACTATAAGAGCATTTCCAAAAACTTTTTTATATTAAGATTTGACAAAAACTTCAAAAGTAAGGTTTGAGGGTGTTTCTCTCCAAAAGTAAAACCTTATAATAAACCTTAAAACTTTTATATTTTACATAATATTCTTTATGTTTAACAAAACTTAAGTAGAAGCATACATCTTTATGATAGCTATAAAATATCCAACAAAATTATTGTAAAACATATTAATTTGCACCAGAGATTTATGGAAAATATTTTGGTGATATTGGAGGTCCATGATCAAATTTACCTGAATATTAGTGTTTTTTATTATGTAATATTTTATTTTTTATAATATTTTATTTTGTGTAATATTCTATTTTTAATTTCTTGTTTTTTTTATTTGTTTTCTGTAATATTATCTTTGTATAGTATTTATTATAGTGTTAATTAAATATTTTGGTATCAAAAGGACTAAACTGATCAAACAAGAAAGTTATTAACTTTATCTAAAAGCTACATAGATACAAGGACTGGAAAAGTAAGAAACTTTAAGTATAAGGTTTTAAGATTGCTTTTGGAGTGCACAAAACCTTATATTTGAAGTTTTAAGAGGGCTTTTAGAAATGCTCTACCAAAATGCTCTAATAGAGGAAAAAGTGCTCAATCACATCTCTGTTTTAATTTCTGAAATAAAAATTGATATTTTCTTTTATTTATAAAAGAAAAAATAGCATTCATCTATCATAGAATCATACTTTAGTTTAAGCAAATACATAACTTTATGAAAATCTTGTAAAAGTAAAAAGTAAATAGGGTTAGTTATCAATTTTCATAATAAACATTCTTGTTGTAAAATTAAAATAGAATATTTTGAAATTATTTCTTTATAGAGATAAAAGAATACATCGAAGAAAAACACATCTCTATTTTAAAATACTCTATTTAGAGATAGAAATAAGGAAATACAATGGAGATTATCTACGAGTATCATCAAGCATATTAACTATTTTTAAGATGGTAGAAATTGCCTACCCCATGATTTTACATTAAGTTCTGTGCAGAGATCGCTCATTAGAATGTGGGTGGCTAAGAGCATCAATATTGGGGGGTTTTAAAAGAGCCCTTAAGGGAGAAGGGGAGGGGACCAAGACAAAAAATGAAGGGAAAGCCCTATGTAAGGGCTGCCCTTACACAGCCCTTACATATTCATGACCAAAAAAAAAAAAAAAAAAAAAAAAAGATCGGGGACTTTGTGGAGGGACACCAATAATGATGGTCTAAGGACAAAAGTAGGTGAATTTGGATCGTGCGGTCTTTGTTTCCAAAGAAGTAAAAATAAAGTTAATTTGGGGTCTTTTCGTTTTCATGAATTGTTAATCATTTAAGAGACAAGAACTCGACACAAGTGACTGGGAGAGGATCACATGTGTTTTGACGTCATATTCATAAAATGGATGAAACTTAAAATCGTTTGGCTGATTGGATTGATTATTCATTTCATACTATTGGGGTTTAATCAAATTAATAATCGTGTTTAATCTTGCTTTTATATATTGAGTTATTTTCATCCTAGGGCAGTATCAAGTTTTTTATTACAACATAAAACAGTTATTGTTTTTAGGGTAGTTTTTTGAAACTATAAGCTAATTACATTTACTTTTCCAACTAAATGGATCCCACAATTTTAAACTCTTTTCTTTTCCTTCTCACTGTCTTCTCTTTCTCTCTTCTCTCTCTTTAATCTTTTTTTTTATTTTTTTTCCACTTTTAGCTTTATTTCATATATGATCCCTTAACTTTAAAATATATTAATTTATACTCTCGTCATTTTTTATTTGCAAATATCTCTTTCAAATTGACTCCTCACTTTTTAATTATAAAAATCATATCTTCCATGATTACACGAACATGTTTTTGAACTTCTAGAAATTTACTATTCGATTTTTAACTTTCCAAATTGCAAAAATAGCCCCTTAATATATACATGTGTACATGTGTACACGTGGACATCGAAACTTTTATTTATACATGGACATTTATTGTACACATGGACATCGGACTTCATTGTACACATGAACATCGAAAATGTATGTTCAGTGAATATGTATGTTCATTAAAAAATTTGGTGTACATAGTTGGACATCAGACTTTATTGTACACATGGACATCGAAGTTTATTGTTACAGTTCATTTTTGTTGTTGACATGGACATTAGAGTTTAATGTACACGTGGACATCAAACATGTATGTTCGGTGAACATTTTGTTTATGCATGGACATATGATTTTATTGTACGCATGGAAATCGCCTTTTAATGTACACACGAGCACATGCAGGAATGTTCATTATGGAAGCTGTGGAACATGGCCACTAATATATACACATATTTACAGCCTTGACTCAAAGGACTATTGATTGTACACATGTACATAACATGTATGTTCTTTGAATATTTTGTTGTACAAAGATAATAGTTTATGAATGGACACCGTCATATTTATTGTACACATGGACATATCTATGTTGTGTACACAAGGGCAGAGGCATGGTTGTACATTGTGGACGCTTTGGAATATGAGAACTAACATATACACGTGTGTACGGCCTGTGCAGAGGACTCAAAGTACATTTGGAAGCCCAATATGGTATACATGGACACATACATGATTATACATTGTACACGCGGTGGTAGATGGACACTAAGGTCAACATGGGCGTAGGCATTCATTGTAAACATGTACACACCTAGTAGGTACCGTGTACACTATGTGGTTCATGAACACTAATGCCAGTGTGTACATATGTATTTCACTGTCCACATGTACAATGTAGTATCCATGGTTGCTCTCGAGCTTTCGTGATAGCTGGAGTTGCGTCGGAGATGAACAAAGGTCACAAAGAAGATAAATCCTGACGAATAAGGAGGATCTGAGACATGAATGTGGTGGCGTAATCCTAATTTCTTGGTGTTGTCTCATGTGAATGCGTGGTGGTGGTCATGGTGGATGAATTTCTTGATTTTCATAGTCTGGTCCATGGTGGATGATGAGCATTCTACAACGTCTTTGCCGTCGAAACTGCTCCATCGTGGTCTATCTCCGTCGTCACTACACCAAATTCAACGTCTGTGCCGTTGATGTCATTATCGTATATGTCACTATTACATCATCATCACCAGAGATATACCTTGACATATCTTAAAAGATAGATTGAGCAACAGAGAAAACAATTACATGTGATTTCTTTAGAAAAAATTATCAGAAGAATCAGATTTCAGTTTAGAAAAAAATAGAATGTTTGGGAGGAAGAAGACGAAGAAGAAAGATAGTGGGACCTATTTTGTCTATGATTATCTAGGCCATTAAATTATTTATAAGATGAAGGGTTGTGATGAAATCACCACTAAAAGAAATAAATAAAATAGAAAGAGAATAGAGTTGTATGGTTGAGATTATTTCTATTTAATACACTGGTTTGGTTAGTTATCAATTTAGTTCTGAATTGACTAATTTGTTTAGGAAAAAGAGAAGCTGTTAGAAGAAAGTGTCCTAGTAGCGATAACTGTCTTATTGTGTTAATAAAACTCATAAACTGTCTCTCAGTGTAATACTTTCTTATATATTTTCAAATGTCTATTTTATCTTAACACCTTATTCATGTTTTGTCTCCCACTTTCCTCCACTCAAGTTTGCGTACATCTGTTCTTTTTTTCTTTTGTTTGACTGTTAATTATGCTATTTATCATCGTTACAATAAGATGCAGCAGTGCATAAAAGCGGTAAAAGGTTAATTGATTTAATATTAAGTGGTATCAAAATTTGGAGGTAAAATTACATGTTCAGATAAGTCGTACATAGAAATCTCACGGGTTACAAAGAATTCTTCTGGTTTACTTGATCGCTTAGAAGAAAAACTGCATACATCACATATGGTAGACTTTAGAAAATTATCCCTTTTCTGCTAAATAAGAAAATTATCGTTGAAACCTAAAAAATTAGTTTCACCAAGGGAATAGTCTAGCCTCAAAGATATATAGAAAGTAAAAAAAGGTTCTCGTTATTTTTGAGTTGTATGTCAAGGTATATCATCATTAAAAACTTAAAACTTGTAATCAACGAAAAACAGCGCAGTGAATAATAAAATTAGTTTTTTCAGAAAAATAAAGAAATAATAAAATTACTGATTGTAATGGAGATGTGATGACTAGTAAAATCAGATAGACTTATTTTTCTCCATCTTCTCTCTAGAAGAAAAAACTTGCGAACAGTATCTCCGGCCGATGGTTTGGCTTTTTTAGCTACCGTCGGTCCGGCCAAAAACTTCCGTTCTTTTCTTGCTTTGTTTTTTATCGGCTCTAGTATCGGTTTGATGCGATCACTCTGTTTTTCTCCTTTTCTTCCGGCCATGCATTATCTTCTCCGGTGGTGGTCCGGGTATGATTTTTCCGGGAAACGGTGGGACATCCATCGATTATCGCCGGCGCATGTTTCTGGAGCCGTACCGTTTTCTCTATGGTAGTGGTCGCCAGCTTTCGATTCTCGAAGACGTGTTCGGGCTGTGGAAACTGTGTTTCTTTGCGGTGGTGATTGGCCGAATTCGGAGTATTATCCCTGAAGGTCGAGCCTTTTTATGAAGACCCCGAATCCTTTACCTCTGATATTGTTGTTGGAGGTGGATTCTCGGTGGTCCTGGTGTGTCCCGGTAGTTCCGGAGATGGGTTCTGTTCTGATTAACAGCGTCGACTTCTATCGAGACGGAAGTGGTGACTTGTGATTCCGGGGAGGTCTCGGATTTCGATCCCGGCGGCGACCTCCGCCAGGAGAGAAGACGAAGCATGCACCGCTGACACGCGCGTTCCTTGGTGGTTGAGGTTTCAACACGTGGAAGTGGGTAGGCGGTGTCGTTTAGGGCTTCATATTTCTATTGGGCCTGACGGTTTGCTGTAGCGCGGGATTTTGTAATCGTTTTTTAATGTTTGGGCCTTTCTGGACTTTGTAATATTTCCCTTTTATAATATATCAGATGGCAAAAAAAAAAAATGTGATGACTAGTAAGCTTATTCAAAAAGTTAGGCTTGAAAATGCTACTAGAACATTTTCACAAATGAGTATTATTAGTCTCTTTGAATTCATAGTTTTTGTTTCCTCACATTCGAATGAGCATATAAATAGATACCAAAATAGTCTGAACTCCTATGCATATAAAAACAACTAACAGGAACAATAAGTTTCTAGAAACCACAGATATATATATATATATATATATATATATTATATATATATATATATATAATATATATATATATATATATATATAATTTTTCTAGACCGTTCATGTCTATGTTTTCCTTTTGCTAAAGAGACCATTCATATCCGTTTACACGTGCAGAAATACAATTAAATGTAAAGTATTTTTTTTTTGTAAAATGTTAAACTATAAGAGATGAGAGGCAAATAGAGAAAAAATATTGGGAGACGAAGAAAAGTTTTTTTTTTTTTGCAAATAACGAAGAAAAGTTGGCCGTCTTAAATTTAAAGTATTCTCAACCAAGATCGGTCTGAAAGGCTCAGTACCAAACTAAGCCACCAGAAAATCTTCTTGATATTCGAGATCACAACAAGGGAATCGATCTCAAGACCTACATGGATGAAATTAACTACTATAATCTATAACACACAGCTTATAACAGTCAAATGTGATAATAGTTGGATCGCCTGCATATACCATCAAAGTCAGTCGCAGGTTAAGAAAAATCATGGATCAAAGGTTCTTAATGTGATGACAGTTAGAAAGTTTGAATTCAAGTGTAGCATTATGCTCGAGGAGAACGAATTCTCTACTAGTTGAATGTTGTGACATGTTTTGTTTGGCAGACCTCAAAAGTATCTGAATCTTTAGAACTCCACAAAAGCTTACTATATCTCATTGCCTTGTACTTGACTCATACAATAATAGCATCTCTATTAAAAATGGCATCTCTACTAAAGTTGTTAATATTTGTTGTCCTTGGTATTTCGTGTTAAAATTCCAACCTAAAACTAGCGCGTAATTTTATTTTTTGCTAAAGGTAGCGCGTACTGCTTTCAAACTCATTACACGTTCTTGAACCAAAAAAAAAAGAAGTTTATTTAAAATTTATATTACAAAATAAAACAAAAGAAACAAATAGAGGAAGACAAATTTAGACCGTCAATATTCTTCTCGACGACACGCTTAAAAGTTTGAAGAGGTCTTCTTCGGTCGCAGTTTTCTCAATACATAAATAAAACTTAAGTTTATTTCTGTATATATAGAACATTTTCTCAAAATCTCGAGGTTTTTTCTCACTAAAAACTCAACTACACCTACAAATTAAAATAAAGGAACTTTATACGAAAGAGATTGTGAATACTTGGCCATGACACATCACCTTAAATGACCAAACCCGATCTATGGTTTTGCTAATTTCAAACCACGCAAACCTAATCTTGTTGAAATTAATGCCACCAATATTCAAGAGAAAATAATAATATATACCTTTTTGAAACATTATATTAAATTTTCCACAACACACCTATATATCATATCAGTCATGCTGGCAAAAATCCATCATTAAATTTTGGACGGTCAAAGAAATCTAATAGATCGCCACATATATGTTTATAAAGCACATCATATCATAAACTCAATTCACATTTGATATCATTACACGTACACATGGCGCCAATGTCAGTGGACCGTCTCTGTTTCGTATTACCCGCGGAATCCGGCGAGTTAAAGCCCTCCATAAAGACGCCGGCGATGGTTGAGGAGACAAAGGAAGAGGAGAAGAAGACTCGTGACTGTGGACGTCAAGTCGTAAGTTCTGGTCGGAGATCTATTCCGGCGATTACACAGCTCCAAGTTGGTGAAAAGCTTGAATCTTTGTATCAGCGAGAGACATAAAGACTCCAACTTTCCAGAGATTAACGATAAACCCTTCACTGACATGGAAGGTGTTCAGCTCTCCGACAAGATCGGTGCCGAGAACCCGAGAATCTTCGGATACTCCGAGCTCTACATCGGCTCTAACGGTTTCAGCGACGAGCTGATCCTCGGAAGCGGCGGATTCGGCCGGGTCTACAAGGCGGTGCTGCCTAGCGACGGAACCACCGTGGCTGTGAAATGCTTGGCGGAGAAAAAAGGAGAGCAGTTCGAGAAAACGTTCGCGGCGGAGCTCGTCGCCGTAGCTCAGCTCCGGCACCGGAATCTAGTGAAACTGAGAGGGTGGTGTCTAAACGACGACGAATTGCTTCTGGTTTACGACTACATGCCTAACCGGAGCTTAGACCGGGTGCTTTTCCGTAGACCGGAGATGAACTCTAAATTCAAACCGCTGGATTGGGACCGGAGGGGTAAAATCGTAAAAGGACTCGCCGCGGCTTTGTTCTACCTCCACGAGCAGTTAGAGACGCAGATCATTCACCGAGACGTCAAAACGAGCAACGTGATGCTTGACTCCGAGTTCAACGCTCGGCTCGGAGACTTCGGCTTGGCTCGGTGGCTAGAGCACGAGGTGGAAGAGCCTGACCTCGATCCGAGTTACGACTCGGTCTCCTCCTTCAGAAACCACCAGTTCCGAGTCGCCGACTCGACTCGGATCGGCGGGACCATCGGGTACCTACCTCCGGAGAGTTTCCGCCGGAAGAAAACCGTCGCCACCGCTAAAACCGACGTGTTCAGCTTCGGCGTCGTGCTGCTGGAGGTCGTCTCCGGGAGACGCGCCGTGGACCTCTCGTTCCCGGAGGACAGGATCGTCTTGCTCGACTGGGTTCGGAGGTTATCCGATGACCGGAAAATACTCGCCGCCGGCGACTCTCGGCTGCCGAGAGGCTCTTACGCCGTCTCCGACATGAAGAGGATGATTCATCTCGCTCTCCTCTGCTCCTTGAACAGCCCGCATCTTCGTCCCAACATGAAATGGGTGATCGGAGCACTTTCCGGCGAATTCTCCGGTGACTTGCCGGCGTTACCTTCATTCAAAAGCCATCCTCTTTACATTCCTTTATCCTCTCTAAAATCAACCTCAACGTCGGCGACTACAACGACGACCACCGCGACGACGACGAACCCTACCACCTCCACGACGAGTTTAAACGCGTCTTCCGAGTCAACACCGTCGTCAGATTACGTCACTGCCCTCGAGGACTCTATTTACCAGACGGCGGAGACGGGAGAGAATCGTTATTTTACTAACAACAGCCGTCGGATGATGTCATCCAAGTCTTTCGTGTTGGACACGCCAAGGGAGATCTCGTACAACGACATCGTCTTAGCCACTGATAACTTCTCTGACGCGCGTCGTGTGGCTGAGGTTGATTTCGGTACGGCTTATTACGGTTTGCTAAACGGGATCAGAAAATTGTGGTGAAACGTCTCGGTATGACGAAATGTCCCGCGCTAGTGACACGGTTCTCCACCGAGCTGCTCAACCTAGGCCGGCTTCGACACCGTAACCTTGTCATGCTCCGAGGCTGGTGCACGGAGCACGGCGAAATGCTTGTTGTGTATGATTACTCGGCGAACCGGAAGCTGAGCCATCTTCTCTTCCACAGCGAGATGCCTGGGAACATGGTTTTGCGATGGAAAACCCGGTACAACGTGATTAAATCGCTTGCTTGCGCGATACGTTACCTCCACGAGGAATGGGACGAGCAGGTTGTTCACCGGAACATAACTTCTTCAACAATCTTTCTCGACAGAGACATGAATCCGCGGCTATGTGGATTCGCATTGGCCGAGTTCTTTATCTAGGAACGATCAGGCACATCAAGCTGCCAAGAAGAAGGGCTCAGCGCAAGGGATTTTTGGTTTATATGGCACCTGAATACATGGAGTCCGGCGAGGCAACGACCGCAGCTGATGTCTACAGCTTTGGCATGGTGATACTTGAGATGGTTACGGGCCAGCCCGCGGTGGACTATACGAGGAAAAAGGAAGACGCTCTTTTGGTGTTGAGAATCCGTGACTTGGTTGGTAACAAGAAAAAACCATTGGGAGGAGATTGCGGATGTACATCTAGATGATGAGTACGAGAGGCGAGAGATGGCCAGGG
>NC_079513.1:18923652-18939304 GCF_000801105.2 Raphanus sativus | reverse complement strand
GTTTTTTTTAAAGTAAACCGACACTTCGTCAATTTTGAATAATACATGTTATAGTTTTGACTTGATGTACAAATAAGCCAGATTGAAAGCCATTTTTATGATACAAATACCATTTTAAACGTTTAAAGTGCTTTTTAAATAAGTTTAAGGTTTAAAATGTCGGTGGTTGCCACTTTGAAAGTTTTTTATACGTTTTTCTCTTTTGGTTTTAGTTATTTTTATTTTAGTTTTTGGTTTTTGGTTTTTAGATTTTTATATTTGATTTTTGGTTTTAGTTTTTGGTGTCTGATATTTATATTTTAGTTTGAAATTTTAAATTTTTGATAGTACTGTATTTTCTACTTTTACAAAATATGATGATTAGTTATAAAACAATGCAACTAAAACAGTAATAATATGTTGAAGTTTATATTTTCTATTAAAATGTATTAAAATATTATAATTG
This sequence comes from Raphanus sativus, assembly GCF_000801105.2. NCBI lineage: Eukaryota > Viridiplantae > Streptophyta > Magnoliopsida > Brassicales > Brassicaceae > Raphanus > Raphanus sativus. The sequence goes on along the minus strand of NC_079513.1, from coordinate 18,938,859 downwards.
TTGTTCAAGATTAAAGATATATCAAATTTTTATTTTAGTTAATTATATTTTTGACAAAAATATATTTTACCAAAACATAGAGTGAAACCATATTTGTTAATACAAAAAAAATTTACATTTAGTATCATGTTTTGGAGGGTTCAAAAACACCTAAAAACTAGTCTGTCTATTTTATCGAAAAACTTTTTGGCAGAATCTTGATTGGATAAAGATAAATATTGAAAAAAACTATTTTTAAAACTAAAGACAATCAACACTTACGAAGTCTTCACGTACCATAACAAACACTAAGAAGTCTTCACTAGAGCCGTGTCTTCTCCCCTTCAAAAATGCGTTTGCAGGCCACCAAAATGAATAAATTTAAGGGCAACACTTTTAAGACAAATTGTTTGATGTAGCAGGTTAATTTTTATGTTTATTAGCACATCTCTGACGATCACAAATGTCTGTCTCCTTAGAACATCAGCAACGGTAAGGATGTATTACATTTTCTCATTGATAAAAATATAATAAAAGAAGAAAGAGAAAGTACAGTAGAAAAGAAAAGTATGAAAAATTTTCTACACTTCTCATATTTTTAGTGGTGTAATTTCTTTTCTTTAAAATATGTTAAATAGTTGTTTTTAAAAATAATAATATAATTAACTGACAGATTGTGTTTGAGAACATTAACATTGTGATGTTCTTAGTTTTCAAATAATTTTCGTGCGTCTTGATTTCTTGTGAAGGAAGAAAACTTCGCTTAGGAATGCTTTTTGTGTCAAGGGTACGGTGGTACGCTTAAGAGTGTTTGTATGAGAAATTACCACAGTGTTTGTATGAGAAATTACCACATGTACATTATTCTCTTATGGTTTTATAGACTGAATTGCTTTCAATATACTTATATTAAACTTAAACAATTGTGATTCTATTAAACCTCGTAAGATTGTATACTTTTAACTTTTGCGACTGCAAGTGAATAATCATGTCTCAAAAAACTATAAAGAAATGGAGTGAAACCATATTTGTCAATACATTTAGACTTTTTAATTAACTTTATAGTTGAAATAACTGGCCAAAAGGTCATACTTATTAACTACTTTGATCAGATCATGAGTGAGTAGTAGTTGCAACAATTACACTAAGAGATTCTAAAACCACAATCTTCTCATTGGCTGTAATTAATTAATGAAAGCCAAAAAAAAGAATGAAAAAGAGGTAGGCCAACGACATAACCCAACCTCTCCTAGCTAGTAGAATTATTAAACAAAGATAAAACAAAAGAAGCTATAGGTTCCACATTTTAAAACAAACTGTATACTGTACTATGTTCTTTTTTTTTGCTAAAATATATACTATGTTAATTTTCAATATTTTTTCTTTTGTTAACAACTATCTTCGATATATTTTATGTTTGTCTTTTTCAATATATGGTTTCTAAATATAAACTAACTTGATGCTTAGCAAAATAAAAGTTTTCTCCATTTTGTATATAGTTTAACTCAATTTTAATTCTCGTGAAGGCAGAATAAATAACTTTATGTATTCGGAAGAACAAAAAATACAAAAATTTACTTACATATAGAAAGTAGTAGTTTTATAAGCTCATTTGATGTGCTCCCTTATCTTATTGCATTTATTGGTAGCACTATGTCCTCTTCTCAATCCTTTTAAAGTTTTTCAAATTCCAACTGTTCTAATATTGACTTCTCCAGTGACAAAAACCAACAATAATTGCAAGAAAATAAAGGATTGCGCCATTTGTTGCGCCGGCCCAAAGCTTTCATATTCTTTTACTGGCAACGTTTTTGGAAAAAAGTCGGTATAAATGTACAGTATTATTTTTTAATTGTTACAAAATGTCAAGTACTAATTAACTTTTGGTGCCTACTGGTATCTTTTCTTATGTTTTGTTGCTGGTATGTTTGATTCAATAATGTAAGAACAGTTATGAATGAAATACAAGTGTTAAAAAAATTAACTTTTGATGCGGATGTTTATTAATGGTGTGCAATATTCAAAGAGCTTGTGCACTGCACTTCCAAAACTTCATAAATTTTAGTACTCCCTCTATTTTCATAATAATTTTTGTTTAAGATTTTTGCACACAACTTAAAAACTGATTAAATTTTCTGTTTAACCTCTATTTAATACTTTATTTGGTTTGATTTTAGTAATTAATGAGCTAACAGTAATGGTAAAAATTGGAAAAAAAATATTAATATTTTCCATGAAAATATAAAATGACATTTATAATGAAACAAAAATTAAAAATTAAAATGACATTTATTATGAAACGGAAGAAACATTTGTTGTTTTTGTTTAATTTATATCCAAATAATGCCAAACTAAACGGCACAATATAATAACATCTCTCAATGACTATTTCCACATCTATATACTATAAGAGCATTTCCAAAAACCTCTTTATATTAAGATTTGACAAAACTTCAAAAATAAGGTTTGAGGGTGTTTCTCTCCAAAAATAAAACCTTATAATAAACCTTAAAACTTTTATATTTTACATAATATTCTTTATGTTTAACAAAACTTAAGTAGAAGCATACATCTTTTATGATAGCTATAAAATATCCAACAAAATTATTGTAAAACAAATTAATTTGCACCAGAGATTTATGGAAATATTTTGGTGATATTGGAGGTCCATGATCAAATTTACCTGAATATTAGTGTTGTTTTATTATTTAATAATTTATTTTGTAATATTTTTTTTTATAATATTTTATTTTGTGTAATATTCTATTTTTAATTTCTTGGTTTTTTATTTGTTTTCTGTAATATTATCTTTGTATAGTATTTATTATAGTGTTAGTTAAATATTTTGGTATTAAAAGGACTAAACTGATCAAACAAGAAAGTTATTAACTTTATCTAAAAGCTACATAGATACAAGGACTGGAAAAGTAAGAAACTTTAAGTATAAGGTTTTAAGATTGCTTCTGGAGTGCACAAAACCTTATATTTGAAGTTTTAATAGGGCTTTTAGAAATACTCTACCAAAATGCTCTAATAGAGGAAAAAGTGCTCAATCACATCTCTGTTTTAATTTCTGAAATAAAAATTGATATTTTCTTTTATTTATAAAAGAAAAAATATCATTCCTCTATCATAGAATCATACTTTTTCATTTTCAAAACAATCATATAACTTTCAAAATTTTATAGTTATAACCAAAATAATTATTTTATAGGAAAATATAGTTTTTATAAATATAGAATTACATTTTTATTTACATAATAGTTTTTTAAGAAAACTTTAGTTTAAGCAAATACATAACTTTATGAAAATCTTGTAAAAATAAAAAGTAAATAGGGTTAGTTATCAATTTTCATAATAAACATTCTTATTGTGAAATTAAAATAGAATATTTTGAAATTATTTCTTTGTAGAGATAAAAAAAATACATCGAAGAGAAACACATCTCTATTTTAAAATACTCTATTTAGATATAGAAATAAGGAAATACAATGGAGATTATCTAAGAGTATCATCAAGCATATTAACTATTTTTAGTATGGTAGAAATTGCCTACCCCATGATTTTACATTAAGTTCTGTGCAGAGATCACTCATTAGAATGTGGGTGGCTAAGGACAAAAGTAGGTGAATTTGGATCGTGCGGTTTGTTTCCAAAGAAGTAAAAATAAAGTTAATTTGGGGTCTTTTCGTTTTCATGAATTGTTGATCATTTAAGAGACAAGAACTCGACACAAGTGACTGGGAGAGGATCACATGTGTTTTGACGTCATATTCAGAAAATGGATGGAACTTAAAATCGTTTGGCTGATTGGATTGATTATTCATTTCATACTATTGGGGTTTAATCAAATTGATAATCGTGTTTAATCTTGCTTTTATATATTTTCAAATGTCTATTTTATCTTACACCTTATTCATGTTTTGTCTCCCACTTTCCTCCACTCAAGTTTGCGTAAATCTGTTCTTTTTTCTTTTGGTTGACTGTTAATTATGCTATTTATCATCGTTACAATAAGATGCGGCAGTGCATAAAAGCGGTAAAAGGTTAATTGATTTAATATTAAGTGGTATCAAAATTTGGAGGTAAAATTACATGTTCAGATAAGTCGTACATAGAAATCTCACGGGTTACAAAGAATTCTTCTGGTTTACTTGATCGCTTAGAAGAAAAACTGCATACATCACATATGGTAGACTTTAGAAAATTATCCCTTTTCTGCTAAATAAGAAAATTATCGTTGAAACCTAAAAAAATAGTTTCACCAAAGAGAATAGTCTAGCCTCAGAGATATCTAGAAAGTAAAAAAAGGTTCTCGTTATTTTTGAGTTGTATGTCAAGGTATATCATCATTAAAAACTTAAAACTTGTACTCAACGAAAAACAACGCAGTGAATAATAAAATTAGTCTTTTCAGAAAAATAAAGGAATAATAAAATTACTGGTTGTAATGGAGATGTGATGACTAGTAAGCTTATTCAAAAGTTAGGCTTGAAAATGCTACTAGAACATTTTCACAAATGAGTATTATTAGTCTCTTTGAATTCATAGTTTTTGTTTCCTCACATTCAATTGAGCATATAAATAGATACCAAAATAGTCTGAACTCCTATGCATATAAAAACAATTAACAGGAACAATAAGTTTCTAGAAACCACAGATATATATATATATATAATTTTCTAGACCGTTCATGTCTATGTTTTCCTTTTGCTAAAGAGACCATTCATATCCGTTTACACGTGCAGAAATACAATTAAATGTAAAATATTTTTTTTTTGGTAAAATGTTAAACTATAAGATGATGAGGCAAATAGAGAAAAAAAATATTGGGAGACGAAGAAAAGTTTTGGCCGTCTTAAATTTAAAGTATTCTCAACCAAGATCGGTCTGAAAGGCTCAGTGCCAAACTAAGCCACCAGAAAATCTTCTTGATATTCGAGATCACAACAAGGGAATCGATCTCAAGACCTACATGGATGAAATTAACTACTATAATCTATAACACAGCTTATAACAGTCAAATGTGATAATAGTTGGATCGCCTGCATATACCATCAAAGTCAGTCGCAGGTTAAGAAAAATCATGGATCAAAGGTTCTTAATGTGATGACAGTTAGAAAGTTTGAATTCAAGTGTAGCATTATGCTCGAGGAGAACGAATTCTCTACTAGTTGAATGGTGTTGTGACATGTTTTGTTTGGCAGACCTCAAAAGTATCTGAATCTTTAGAACTCCATAAAAGCTTACTATATCTCATTGCCTTGTACTTGACTCATACAATAGCATCTCTATTAAAAATGGCATCTCTACTAAAGTTGTTAATATTTGTTGTCCTTGGTTTTTCGTGTTAAAATTCCAACCTAAAACTAGCGCGTAATTTTATTTTTTGCTAAAGGTAGCGCGTACTGCTTTCAAACTCATTACACGTTCTTGAACAAAAAAAAAAGAAGTTTATTTAAAATTTATATTACAAAATAAAACAAAAGAAACATATAGAAGAAGACAAATTTAGACCGTCAATATTCTTCTCGACGACACGCTTAAAAGTTAAAAGTTTGAAGAGGTCTTCTTCGGTCGCAGTTTTCTCAATACATAAATAAAACTTAAGTTTATTTCTGTATATATAGAACATTTTCTCAAAATCTCGAGGTTTTTTCTCACTAAAAACTCAACTACACCTACAAATTAAAATAAAGGAACTTTATACGAAAGAGATTGTGAATACTTGGCCATGACACATCACCTTAAATGACCAAACCCGATCTATGGTTTTGCTAATTTCAAACCACGCAAACCTAATCTTGTTGAAATTAATGCCACCAATATTCAAGAGAAAGTAATAATATAAACCTTTTTGAAACATTATATTAAATTTTCCACAACACACCTATATATCATATCAGTCATGCTGGCAAAAATCCATCATTAAATTTTGGACGGTCAAAGAAATCTAATAGATCGCCACATATATGTTTATAAAGCACATCATATCATAAACTCAATTCACATTTGATATCATTACACGTACACATGGCGCCAATGTCAGTGGACCGTCTCTGTTTCGTATTACCCGCGGAATCCGGCGAGTTAAAGCCCTCCATAGAGACGCCGGCGATGGTTGAGGAGACAAAGGAAGATGAGAAGAAGACTCGTGACTGTGGACGTCAAGTCGTGAGTTTGGTCGGAGATCTATTCCGGCGATTGCACAGCTCCAAGTTGGTGAAAAGCTTGAATCTTTGTATCAGCGAGAGACATAAAGACTCCAACTTTCCAGAGATTAACGATAAACCCTTCACTGACATGGAAGGTGTTCAGCTCTCCGACAAGATCGGCGCCGAGAACCCGAGAATCTTCGGATACTCCGAGCTCTACATCGGCTCCAACGGTTTCAGCGACGAGCTGATCCTCGGAAGCGGCGGATTCGGCCGCGTTTACAAGGCGGTGTTGCCTAGCGACGGAACCACCGTGGCTGTCAAATGCTTGGCGGAGAAAAAAGGAGAGCAGTTCGAGAAAACGTTCGCGGCGGAGCTCGTCGCCGTAGCTCAGCTCCGGCACCGGAACCTAGTGAAACTGAGAGGGTGGTGTCTAAACGACGACGAATTGCTTCTGGTTTACGACTACATGCCTAACCGGAGCTTAGACCGGGTTCTTTTCCGTAGACCGGAGATGAGCTCTAAATTCAAACCGCTGGATTGGGACCGGAGGGGTAAAATCGTAAAAGGACTCGCCGCGGCTTTGTTCTACCTCCACGAGCAGTTAGAGACGCAGATCATTCACCGAGACGTCAAAACGAGCAACGTGATGCTTGACTCCGAGTTCAACGCTCGGCTCGGAGACTTCGGCTTGGCTCGGTGGCTAGAGCACGAGGTGGAAGAGCCTGACCTCGATCCGAGTTACGACTCGGTCTCCTCCTTCAGAAACCACCAGTTCCGAGTCGCCGACTCGACTCGGATCGGCGGGACCATCGGGTACCTACCTCCGGAGAGTTTCCGCCGGAAGAAAACCGTCGCCACCGCTAAAACCGACGTGTTCAGCTTCGGCGTCGTGCTGCTGGAGGTCGTCTCCGGGAGACGCGCCGTGGACCTCTCGTTCCCGGAGGACAGGATCGTCTTGCTCGACTGGGTTCGGAGGTTATCCGATGACCGGAAAATACTCGCCGCCGGCGACTCTCGGCTGCCGAGAGGCTCTTACGCCGTCTCCGACATGAAGAGGATGATTCATCTCGCTCTCCTCTGCTCCTTGAACAGCCCGCATCTTCGTCCCAACATGAAATGGGTGATCGGAGCACTTTCCGGCGAATTCTCCGGTGACTTGCCGGCGTTACCTTCCTTCAAAAGCCACCCTCTTTATATTCCGTTATCTTCTCTGAAATCGACGTCAACGTCGGCGACAACGACGACCACCGCGACTACGACGAACCCTACCACCTCCACGACGAGTTTAAACGCGTCTTCCGAGTCAACACCGTCGTCAGATTACGTCACTGCCCTCGAGGACTCTATTTACCAGACGGCGGAGACGGGAGAGAATCGGTATTTTACTAACAACAGCCGTCGGATGATGTCATCCAAGTCTTTCGTGTTGGACACGCCAAGGGAGATCTCGTACAACGACATCGTCTTAGCCACTGATAACTTCTCTGACGCGCGTCGCGTGGCTGAGGTTGATTTCGGTACGGCTTATTACGGTTTGCTAAACCGGGATCAGAAAATTGTGGTGAAACGTCTCGGTATGACGAAATGTCCCGCGCTAGTGACACGGTTCTCCACCGAGCTGCTCAACCTAGGCCGGCTTCGACACCGTAACCTTGTCATGCTCCGAGGGTGGTGCACCGAGCACGGCGAAATGCTTGTTGTGTATGATTACTCGGCGAACCGGAAGCTGAGCCATCTTCTTTTCCATAGCGAGATACCGGGGAACATGGTTTTGCGATGGAAAACCCGGTACAACGTGATTAAATCCCTTGCTTGCGCGATACGGTACCTCCACGAGGAATGGGACGAGCAGGTTGTTCACCGGAACATAACATCTTCTACAATCTTTCTCGACAGAGACATGAATCCGCGGCTATGCGGATTCGCTTTGGCCGAGTTTTTATCTAGGAATGATCAGGCACATCAAGCTGCCAAGAAGAAGGGCTCAGCGCAAGGGATTTTTGGTTATATGGCACCTGAATACATGGAGTCCGGCGAGGCAACGACCGCAGCTGATGTCTACAGCTTTGGCATGGTGATACTTGAGATGGTTACGGGCCAGCCCGCGGTGGACTATACGAGGAAAAAGGAAGACGCTCTTTTGGTGTTGAGAATCCGTGACTTGGTTGGTAACAAGAAAAAACCATTGGAGGAGATTGCGGATGTACATCTAGATGATGAGTACGAGAGGCGAGAGATGGCCAGGGTATTGAGGTTGGGGTTGGTTTGCACGAGGACCGATCCAAAGCTAAGACCTAGCATTAGCCAAGTGGTGTGTACATTGGATGGAAGTGAGAGGTTTTTCAAAGAGGAAGGGGGAAAGGAAGGTGACGTGAGCCGCAAGGAGATGTATGATTCGTCTATGTTGATGGTTAGACAAATGCAGGCGCTAGGGATTCATTGAGTTATGTTTAGTGAAGTAAATGTTAGTAATGGTTATGTAATATATATAGTTGTGCTTATTTTTTTTTTTTTTTTTTTTTTTTAATTATAAATATTTTATTCAACCCGAAACTCGGGAAATCAGATCCGGTTACAAACCCGTTTTGAACAAAAGCTCCAATATCAACCTATTACAGAAACTAGCTTCGCCCGCCCACTAAACCCGGCACATTCCACTAGCTGTTTTTCGGAATTCTTTGAAATCGGTTGCCGTTCTCAACCTTCGACAAAGACCACGAGAATGTGAGGTTCTCCTTGTTGCCTTGGATGCCGGGACTTCCCATGTCGTCTCCGGAGTAGCTGGTTCCCGATGAACTCCACAAAGCTTATAACCATCACTGTATTAAGCACTAGACGCCAATAGAGGAGGGTTTCAGGTACTTACAGCCTTGCAGTCGCCACCAAAGCCGAGAATACACAACGTCACACAACGCTTGAAACCGAATCCTAAACCGAGCAAACACCCGCTATTGACACCACCAACCTGACACAAAACAGGCCGATCTTGTTGCCACTGCCAAACAAGCAAGTCTCCATAACCTGCATAGAAAGTCAAGAACACCACCACCAATCGATAGAGCACTGAAGCACAAGGTAATGAACGATGACCAAGAGTTGACACCAAGCCAGTCAATGACTCAAGGAGAACCGGCTTGACCCTTGTGAACTTCGAGAACCGAAGATCCATAACTACGCTGTAAACCCTCTAACCGGTGCCAGCAACAGAGGAACAACAAGAAAAACACAAGGAGATTGAACTCCGATAAGGAAGCTGCCGCATCCACTCGAAGGAGCTTGAGAGGAAGCCGTGTGAGGAGTGAACGAGATGATGTAGCGTAACAAGTAGCTTCTCAACCGACCATAGACGACCGCCGTAGCCACTACCTATCTAGCCACACGAGTCTGGATAGAGACTCAGGACCATCACCGCCTGCGAACCGAGTCTCTAGACTCGCCTTAAGGGACAAGAGACCCGACGAAGCTCACCTAACCACAGAGAGACAAGGAGCTGGACCTCTCTGACACCGAAGGAGACCAAGATCCAAACCGCCATAGAAGAGTGCTTCTTCAACCAGAACCGCAATAGAACACCTGCAGACCCGAGAGAAGAAAAACGCCGCTCCTCCTCGACAACGACAACAAGATCCGGAGTAGATCTAAGAGTAAAATCGATCTGCTCCAAAACCCAAAAGCCGACCACCACCTATTCCACCGTCTCCACAGCCTCACCGAGAATCCAAAGATAGCAGAGACGTCGCCGATGACACCCACCTCGCGAGCGGTGAAGACACCGGTTGGAAACTCTATTTCAGATCCGCAATATATCGGGGGAGAGACAATGAAATCGGAGAATGGCAAAGAGAAAACAAGAGCAAGAGAGGAGAGGGTGCCTCCGGCGCCGGCCGCCGCGCTCACGCGCTCGCCGGACACCAGAGCCAAAGGATGCACGCGCTTGTGTTTGGGAGAGTTTAGGAGAGAGAGAGTTTAGGAGAGAGAGAGAGAGCGTCCATAAAACGATTTTCTTGTTTTCTTAGTTGTGCTTATTTATGTAAAGAAGATTTTATGTTAAATAGTATATTGGTCAAATTTCATCTTTGATTATAATTCGGATCCTTCACCTCGTTTGGAATATTGTAAGCTTATCCGCAACAAGATATCCTCCCTCAACTACACCGCCAATACTCGTCTACATGAACTTCTTGAATGTCTGCAGCGTCTCATAATCAATACTGTTTTTGAGGTATGCACAACTCTGTTTTTGAGCTATGTTTTTAACATTAGTTATCATTTTGTTTGAATAAATGACCAATATATTTGAGTCGGACGATATGTTGCTATGTTAGTGATATGTCTTTAGTCCATTGGTTTGACCAAATGATTAATTAGTGATTTCAAATTCAAAAGGTTTAGAGTTGGTTTTCCAGAAATGCTATATCTTTTTCAAATAAATTAATTGAGGCAAAATTACAAAAAAGAAGCTCAACCATGATGCAAATAATTTATTTGAAGGGTGATGTAGATAAATTTAAATTATACTGAATTATTATAAAATGAAAATTGTCATTATAGTCTATCTCAAAAATTTGTAACATAAATGAAATATATCATTGGCATATGTTATATGGTGACCAACAGGATGTTCACTATATTGTCAATATCAATAGCTTAAGCACCGCATATGGAATATGAGTATGTATATCTTGAATCTTAAGAAGAAAATCGATGGCTAGGCAATATGAGTTTATAACTCTATTAACAAAGACCTTTCAAAGAGAAGCTTATCATGCTTTTCTTTGTGTTAAAAAAAAAGAGTATCATTTTATCTTATGTTATTTGTTGTGGTTTCATTATTATGTATGTATTTGTATAATATGTTTACAGTTAATTAATAAAGTTCTGTTGTTAAATAAAGGGAAAATTCCATAAAAATATCCGAACTAAATTTTGTTAAGCTTTTTAATACCCAAACTTTTTCACTATCCAATTTAATACTCCAACTAATTATTTTGCTCATTTTAATATCCAAACTTTTAAAATTGTGCCCACTTTAATACCCGAACTTTATTTATTTTAATAAAAATACTAATAAGTTTCAAATAAAAGTTTTAAAAAACTCTAAAATTTACAAAATAAACTCAGAAAATTCTAAATTTTTTTGGTGTTTGAGAAATAAAATAACTAAATAGTATAAAATATTAAATTTTGGTAATAAATTTTCTAAATTTTAAATATTGTATTTAGTTTTTTTCTGAAATAAAAAACGAAAATTATTTTTATCATTCAAATTCATTTATTTTAAAAAAAAAAAAATTTACATGGTTTATCTACCTTCTTGTCTAAATCTTAAAATAAAATTAGAATTTTTAATATTTTTTCTTAGATTTTTGAGATTTTATTAAGTTTTGTTTGAAATTTATTAGTATTTTTATTTAAATAAATAAAGTTTGGGTATTAAAGTGGGTACATTGTTAAAAGTTTGGGTATTAAAATTAACAAAATAATTAGTTGGAGTATTAAAATGGGTAGTGAAAAAGTTTGGGCATTAAAAAGCTTAACAAAATTTAGTTTGGTTATTTTTATGGAATTTTCTCTTAAATAAATAAACAAAAACAATTAACAGGACAGCTGTAACTCAACAACAAAGATAACAAGATCGAGCGTTGTCGTTTGATCGTAATCTTGTTACCGTTGAAATATCGTACCTGACGCATTTACCCCTTTGAAGCAAAGTAAAAAAATGGAAATACCGTAACCGTCTCAATATGACGGCGTCGTTTTCACGCAACTTCGGACTCTTTGTTAGATGAAACACGAGTGTAATTGCTTGGGACCAACGGAAGTTTCTGTAATTTCCTTTTTTTAGGGGTCTCCACACTCGAGGGTTCTATATAAACTATCTGGAGCTCACTATTGTTGATTTTCCATATTCTGATCTCTATCGTTGATTTCCAAAATCAAAACCCTAGCTACTTCTCTTCTCTTACATTCTCTAGGAAAGATAAGCACCTGACCAATAAGATGACGAAGGTTACAACTGCAACGGAGGAGATGTCTGATCTTCGTCGTTTGTGTTCCATAGCAATAAGAGCCGCGAATTCGCAGACCACCGATGGTGCTGATCGGTGTTTTGATATACTTTGTTACTTGAAGAAATTGAGTTTCTGCGCAAAGGATCTTGTCCGCGTGTCTAAAGAGATATCTCTTTTGGCTATTCTCAAAGATCATAGAAACCCTAAAATCAGTACGGAAGCTAAAGCCTTGTTCCTCTCCTGGATGAGAACTCTTTATTCCAGAGACCCTTCTACTTCCAACAACACGAGGCTCGTTAAGAAGACTCCTGCAGCAGATCTTGTTGCGAAAGTGTGTCCAGATTTGAAGAAGAAGATAGTTAAAAGATCTGTGACTGCTCGTGGTATTGCAGCAGAGACTAAGAAAACGACGGCAGATCAGAGGTCTAGGGTTCTTGAAGTGTGTCACAAGAAACAATATAATCTGAACAAGGCTGGTGTTTTGGCAGCGAAGAAACCAATACAGAAGAAGAAGCAACCTGCTGCTCTACCTGAAAACCCTAGATCGGTGGCTCATGAAGCGGTAGCGATTAAGAAGCAAGAGTCTGGTCCAGCGGCCGTGAAGAAGAACTCAAGAGAGATGTTGGAGCTGTTTGAAATAGCTGAGAAATCTGCAGATAAGGCTAGTGCAAAGGGAATTCTCCTGTCTACAAAAGAGACATCGATCTGCGTAGACACACTCTCTTTGCTCAAAGACGAATTCACCATCAGCTCAACGGCTCCGGAAACGAAGAGGATCATGAAGAAGCTTTCCTATCTTACAAAGCACAAGGACCGCAAAATCTGCCATTCCGCAACATCACTTCTTCAACATTGGAGGCAGAGTATATAAGAGATCAGCAACAGAGAGATGTCCTTAAAACTCAAGGCTAGTAGTGTTACCAGAGAATCTGCAAAAGAAGAAACTAGTTGACTTCAAGTCGTTGATTGTTTATTATTCTTCCATAGATTACACTAATGTTGTCACACCAGTTTAAATTTTCCATTACTCAAGGAATGTTGTGAGTTGTAAATATATAAGGCAAACCTTTTTTTTTGCAATCTCTCTGTGTATTGTTCAAGTGAAGTGTATTTTTTTATGAATACATGACGAAGTTGAATATTGAAATGTAAATTTGTTTTTAGTTGTAACTGAGAGAGAGTACAAGTTAGTGCTTGAGAAAGTTTTCATTGTTTCTTGACTTTTTCCAATTTTACACATTCTTCTGTGGTCTAAATAATTGGCAATTGCTAATTTGCTATAAATATTTCCTCTGGTTCTCTGTTCAACCACACATGAAAGCCATAGATAAATAGCTATATCTATAACTACTGACTAACTGACAACGTTGATTGTTAATCCTGACACAAAGTAGTAAAGAATGTTGAAGTATGTTCTCAGTCTCTCAACTGAACGTTTGTTTGTATGTTCGTTTCATGAGATTAGAGTTTGATCTATGAAGACTGGTTTCAGTTATGATCGAAAGATAACACTTGAGAATATCAATTCCAAATTGTGGAGCAGATTGCTATGTTTAGTAAGTCCATATATTATCATGTAGGATTGCTGAACTGATTCAAATCAGTGCTTAGTTGTAACACTTACACTTAATATAATATAGTCTGGGGTTATAGTCTTATAATCTTACAATCTCTGACTCTTATTTTCATTTGATCCATTTTCTTGTAAAATACGATGCCTTCCGTAAGAAACTTAGCTCAAATTATTTCAAAATACCACAGAAACAGTGTATAATAAGCCTTTTCAGAACATCATCCGCCAATAAAGAGATTCCATGTGAGAGAACATAGGATACATAAACTGGTAAGCCCTCTTTCTTACATCCCTAACAAATTATCAACACACTACTTTCTACACTATTCTTATTATTCACATAATACTTTTCTACATCACTCTCTTATTATTGAAACTGTCACATCTTGAATCGAGAGACATAAACAAGCTTACTGGATCCACTTCCTTGTGATTATCCGGACCAACTATCTTAACAAACCACTTTGTCTTGTATGAAGCAATAACGTGAGCTATTAATAATCCAAACAAGAATCCAGGACCATACCCTATAACCACTGCTTTCCAGTTTAAGACTCCTTCCTCTTCTTCTTTGTCTTCTTCCATAGGCTGTTGTGTTGGTGGCGAAAGGCAATTTCCTTGGAGAGGAAGACCACACAGACCTTCATTGCCTTCAAATGATGTCTCAGCTTGCCCACTAAACTGTGGTCCTTGTGGTATTTCACCTGTGAGCTGGTTATGAGCCACACTTACATACGCCAAGAACGAGAGGCTCCCGAGTTCTCTAGGAATACTCCCTGATAACTGATTTCTTGACAGGTCTAGTGACTCGAGCTCCGAAACATTTGCCAAAGACAGAGGAATATGGCCTATGAAGGCGTTGTTTGATAGGTTAAGCGCAATCAATGCTTTCAAAAGACCAATGGATTCAGGAATATGTCCTTCGAGTTTGTTTCCGGAGAAATCAATGGTGCTGTAGGAAGTAAGGACATTCCCCTGCTCCATGAACAGACCTTTGTACTGCAAATCCAAAGTATCTACATAGCTATAATAAGCATTCTTGTAGTCTCCCATATATATACTCCCATCTTCATTTATCTTTACTGATGATGCTTTCCAGTTAACAAAGTAGTTTGTTGGCAGGCTCCCTGTGAATCTGTTATCCGATAGTTCAAGTATATGTAGCTCGGGAAACGCGAGGGGACCTTGATCAGGAGGAGAGAGCTGGCCAAAGAATCTGTTTGAGCGGAGAGTGAAGACTTTCAGATTTGGTAGAGCTTTAAGCCAGAAAGGAAACGTGTCTTCAATTATGTTGTTGTCAACACTTAGAAACCTCAGAAAGGAGCAGTTCAAAAGCGATCTTGGGAGCTTCCCCGTTAGTCTATTGAAGCCAACGTCAAGCGTCTGCGTCAAAGCACCACTGTGGAACTCGTCAGGTATGCTTCCATCTAAGCTGTTCTTCCTGAGATTCACTATCTTTAAGTTACTCAAACATTGAGGTATCGGA
>NC_079513.1:18797157-18923552 GCF_000801105.2 Raphanus sativus | reverse complement strand
GATATTCGAGATCACAACAAGGGAATCGATCTCAAGACCTACATGGATGAAATTAACTACTATAATCTATAACACAGCTTATAACAGTCAAATGTGATAATAGTTGGATCGCCTGCATATACCATCAAAGTCAGTCGCAGGTTAAGAAAAATCATGGATCAAAGGTTCTTAATGTGATGACAGTTAGAAAGTTGAATTCAAGTGTAGCATTATGCTCGAGGAGAACGAATTCTCTACTAGTTGAATGTTGTGACATGTTTTGTTTGGCAGACCTCAAAAGTATCTGAATCTTTAGAACTCCACAAAAGCTTACTATATCTCATTGCCTTGTACTTGACTCATACAATAATAGCTCTATTAAAAATGGCATCTCTACTAAAGTTGTTAATATTTGTTGTCCTTGGTATTTCGTGTTAAAATTCCAACCTAAAACTAGCGCGTAATTTTATTTTTTGCTAAAGGTAGCGCGTACTGCTTTCAAACTCATTACACGTTCTTGAACCAAAAAAAAGAAGTTTATTTAAAATTTATATTACAAAATAAAACAAAAGAAACAAATAGAGGAAGACAAATTTAGACCGTCAATATTCTTCTCGACGACACGCTTAAAAGTTTGAAGAGGTCTTCTTCGGTCGCAGTTTTCTCAATACATAAATAAAACTTAAGTTTATTTCTGTATATATAGAACATTTTCTCAAAATCTCGAGGTTTTTTCTCACTAAAAACTCAACTACACCTACAAATTAAAATAAAGGAACTTTATACGAAAGAGATTGTGAATACTTGGCCATGACACATCACCTTAAATGACCAAACCCGATCTATGGTTTTGCTAATTTCAAACCACGCAAACCTAATCTTGTTGAAATTAATGCCACCAATATTCAAGAGAAAATAATAATATATACCTTTTTGAAACATTATATTAAATTTTCCACAACACACCTATATATCATATCAGTCATGCTGGCAAAAATCCATCATTAAATTTTGGACGGTCAAAGAAATCTAATAGATCGCCACATATATGTTTATAAAGCACATCATATCATAAACTCAATTCACATTTGATATCATTACACGTACACATGGCGCCAATGTCAGTGGACCGTCTCTGTTTCGTATTACCCGCGGAATCCGGCGAGTTAAAGCCCTCCATAAAGACGCCGGCGATGGTTGAGGAGACAAAGGAAGAGGAGAAGAAGACTCGTGACTGTGGACGTCAAGTCGTAAGTCTGGTCGGAGATCTATTCCGGCGATTACACAGCTCCAAGTTGGTGAAAAGCTTGAATCTTTGTATCAGCGAGAGACATAAAGACTCCAACTTTCCAGAGATTAACGATAAACCCTTCACTGACATGGAAGGTGTTCAGCTCTCCGACAAGATCGGTGCCGAGAACCCGAGAATCTTCGGATACTCCGAGCTCTACATCGGCTCTAACGGTTTCAGCGACGAGCTGATCCTCGGAAGCGGCGGATTCGGCCGGGTCTACAAGGCGGTGCTGCCTAGCGACGGAACCACCGTGGCTGTGAAATGCTTGGCGGAGAAAAAAGGAGAGCAGTTCGAGAAAACGTTCGCGGCGGAGCTCGTCGCCGTAGCTCAGCTCCGGCACCGGAATCTAGTGAAACTGAGAGGGTGGTGTCTAAACGACGACGAATTGCTTCTGGTTTACGACTACATGCCTAACCGGAGCTTAGACCGGGTGCTTTTCCGTAGACCGGAGATGAACTCTAAATTCAAACCGCTGGATTGGGACCGGAGGGGTAAAATCGTAAAAGGACTCGCCGCGGCTTTGTTCTACCTCCACGAGCAGTTAGAGACGCAGATCATTCACCGAGACGTCAAAACGAGCAACGTGATGCTTGACTCCGAGTTCAACGCTCGGCTCGGAGACTTCGGCTTGGCTCGGTGGCTAGAGCACGAGGTGGAAGAGCCTGACCTCGATCCGAGTTACGACTCGGTCTCCTCCTTCAGAAACCACCAGTTCCGAGTCGCCGACTCGACTCGGATCGGCGGGACCATCGGGTACCTACCTCCGGAGAGTTTCCGCCGGAAGAAAACCGTCGCCACCGCTAAAACCGACGTGTTCAGCTTCGGCGTCGTGCTGCTGGAGGTCGTCTCCGGGAGACGCGCCGTGGACCTCTCGTTCCCGGAGGACAGGATCGTCTTGCTCGACTGGGTTCGGAGGTTATCCGATGACCGGAAAATACTCGCCGCCGGCGACTCTCGGCTGCCGAGAGGCTCTTACGCCGTCTCCGACATGAAGAGGATGATTCATCTCGCTCTCCTCTGCTCCTTGAACAGCCCGCATCTTCGTCCCAACATGAAATGGGTGATCGGAGCACTTTCCGGCGAATTCTCCGGTGACTTGCCGGCGTTACCTTCATTCAAAAGCCATCCTCTTTACATTCCTTTATCCTCTCTAAAATCAACCTCAACGTCGGCGACTACAACGACGACCACCGCGACGACGACGAACCCTACCACCTCCACGACGAGTTTAAACGCGTCTTCCGAGTCAACACCGTCGTCAGATTACGTCACTGCCCTCGAGGACTCTATTTACCAGACGGCGGAGACGGGAGAGAATCGTTATTTTACTAACAACAGCCGTCGGATGATGTCATCCAAGTCTTTCGTGTTGGACACGCCAAGGGAGATCTCGTACAACGACATCGTCTTAGCCACTGATAACTTCTCTGACGCGCGTCGTGTGGCTGAGGTTGATTTCGGTACGGCTTATTACGGTTTGCTAAACCGGGATCAGAAAATTGTGGTGAAACGTCTCGGTATGACGAAATGTCCCGCGCTAGTGACACGGTTCTCCACCGAGCTGCTCAACCTAGGCCGGCTTCGACACCGTAACCTTGTCATGCTCCGAGGCTGGTGCACGGAGCACGGCGAAATGCTTGTTGTGTATGATTACTCGGCGAACCGGAAGCTGAGCCATCTTCTCTTCCACAGCGAGATGCCTGGGAACATGGTTTTGCGATGGAAAACCCGGTACAACGTGATTAAATCGCTTGCTTGCGCGATACGTTACCTCCACGAGGAATGGGACGAGCAGGTTGTTCACCGGAACATAACTTCTTCAACAATCTTTCTCGACAGAGACATGAATCCGCGGCTATGTGGATTCGCATTGGCCGAGTTCTTATCTAGGAACGATCAGGCACATCAAGCTGCCAAGAAGAAGGGCTCAGCGCAAGGGATTTTTGGTTATATGGCACCTGAATACATGGAGTCCGGCGAGGCAACGACCGCAGCTGATGTCTACAGCTTTGGCATGGTGATACTTGAGATGGTTACGGGCCAGCCCGCGGTGGACTATACGAGGAAAAAGGAAGACGCTCTTTTGGTGTTGAGAATCCGTGACTTGGTTGGTAACAAGAAAAAACCATTGGAGGAGATTGCGGATGTACATCTAGATGATGAGTACGAGAGGCGAGAGATGGCCAGGGTATTGAGGTTGGGGTTGGTTTGCACGAGGACCGATCCAAAGCTAAGACCTAGCATTAGCCAAGTGGTGTGTACATTGGATGGAAGTGAGAGGTTTTTCAAAGAGGAAGGGGGAAAGGAAGGTGACGTGAGCCGCAAGGAGATGTATGATTCGTCTATGTTGATGGTTAGACAAATGCAGGCGCTAGGGATTCATTGAGTTATGTTTAGTGAAGTAAATGTTAGTAATGGTTATGTAATATATATAGTTTTGCTTATTATGTAAAGAAGATTTTATGTTAAATAGTATATTGGTCAAATTTCATAATTCGGATCCTTCACCTCGTTTGGAATATTGTAAGCTTATCCGCAACAAGATATCCTCCCTCAACTACACCGCCAATACTCGTCTACATGAACTTCTTGAATGTCTGCAGCGTCTCATAATCAATACTGTTTTTGAGGTATGCACAACTCTGTTTTTGAGCTATGTTTTTAACATTAGTTATCATTTTGTTTGAATAAATGACCAATATATTTGAGTCAGACGATATGTTGCTATGTTAGTGATATGTCTTTAGTCCATTGGTTTGACCAAATGATTAATTAGTGATTTCAAATTCAAAAGGTTTAGAGTTGGTTTTCCAGAAATGCTATATCTTTTTAAAATAAATTAATTGAGGCAAAATTACAAAAAAGAAGCTCAACCATGATGCAAATAATTTATTTTAAGGGTGATGTAGATAAATTTAAATTATATTGAATTATTATAAAATGAAAATTGCATTATAGTCTATCTCAAAAATTTGTACATAAATGAAATATATCATTGGCATATATGGTGACCAAAGGATGCTCACTAAATTTTCAATATCAATAGCTTAAGAACCGCATATGGAATATGAGTGTGCATATATTGAATCTTAACAGGAAAATCGATGGCTAGGCAATATGAGTTTATAACTCTATTAACAACAACAAAAAAAAAAAGACCTTTCAAAGAGAAGCTTATCATGCTTTTCTTTGTGTTTTATGGTTTTATGTATCATTTTATCTATGTTATTTGTTGTGTTTCATTATTATGTGTGTATTTGTATAATATGTTTACAGTATAATTAATAAAGTTCTGTTGTTGAAAAAAGAAACAAAAAAATTAACAGGACAGCTGTAACTCAACAACAAAGATAACAAGATCGAGCGTTGTCGTTTGATCGTAATCTTGTTACCGTTGAAATATCGTACCTGACGCATTTACCCCTTTGAAGCAAAGTAAAAAAATGGAAATACCGTAACCGTCTCAATATGACGGCGTCGTTTTCACGCAACTTCGGACTCTTTGTTAGATGAAACACGAGTGTAATTGCTTGGGATCAACGGAAGTTTCTGTAATTTCCTTTTTTAGGGGTCTCTACACTCGAGGGTTCTATATAAACTATCTGGAGCTCACTATTGTTGATTTTCCATATTCTGATCTCTATCGTTGATTTCCAAAATCAAAACCCTAGCTACTTCTCTTCTCTTACATTCTCTAGGAAAGAAAAGCACCTGACCAATAAGATGACGAAGGTTGCAATTGCAACGGAGGAGATGTCCGATCTTCGTCGTTTGTGTTCCATAGCAATCAGAGCCGCGAATTCGCAGACCATCGATGGTGCTGATCGATGTTTTGATATACTTTGTTACTTGAAGAAATTGAGTTTCTGCGCAAAGGATCTTGTCCGCGTGTCTAAAGAGATATCTCTTTTGGCTATTCTCAAAGATCATAGAAACCCTAAAATCAGTACGGAAGCTAAAGCCTTGTTCCTCTCCTGGATGAGAACTCTTTATTCCAGAGACCCTTCTACTTCCAACAACACGAGGCTCGTTAAGAAGACTCCTGCAGCAGATCTTGTTGCGAAAGTGTGTCCAGATTTGAAGAAGAAGATAGTTAAAAGATCTGTGACTGCTCGTGGTATTGCAGCAGAGACTAAGAAAACGACGGCAGATCAGAGGTCTAGGGTTCTTGAAGTGTGTCACAAGAAACAATATAATCTGAACAAGGCTGGTGTTTTGGCAGCGAAGAAACCAATACAGAAGAAGAAGCAACCTGCTGCTCTACCTGAAAACCCTAGATCGGTGGCTCATGAAGCGGTAGCGATTAAGAAGCAAGAGTCTGGTCCAGCGGCCGTGAAGAAGAACTCAAGAGAGATGTTGGAGCTGTTTGAAATAGCTGAGAAATCTGCAGATAAGGCTAGTGCAAAGGGAATTCTCCTGTCTACAAAAGAGACATCGATCTGCGTAGACACACTCTCTTTGCTCAAAGACGAATTCACCATCAGCTCAACGGCTCCGGAAACGAAGAGGATCATGAAGAAGCTTTCCTATCTTACAAAGCACAAGGACCGCAAAATCTGCCATTCCGCAACATCACTTCTTCAACATTGGAGGCAGAGTATATAAGAGATCAGCAACAGAGAGATGTCCTTAAAACTCAAGGCTAGTAGTGTTACCAGAGAATCTGCAAAAGAAGAAACTAGTTGACTTCAAGTCGTTGATTGTTTATTATTCTTCCATAGATTACACTAATGTTGTCACACCAGTTTAAATTTTCCATTACTCAAGGAATGTTGTGAGTTGTAAATATATAAGGCAAACCTTTTTTTTTGCAATCTCTCTGTGTATTGTTCAAGTGAAGTGTATTTTTTTATGAATACATGACGAAGTTGAATATTGAAATGTAAATTTGTTTTTAGTTGTAACTGAGAGAGAGTACAAGTTAGTGCTTGAGAAAGTTTTCATTGTTTCTTGACTTTTTCCAATTTTACACATTCTTCTGTGGTCTAAATAATTGGCAATTGCTAATTTGCTATAAATATTTCCTCTGGTTCTCTGTTCAACCACACATGAAAGCCATAGATAAATAGCTATATCTATAACTACTGACTAACTGACAACGTTGATTGTTAATCCTGACACAAAGTAGTAAAGAATGTTGAAGTATGTTCTCAGTCTCTCAACTGAACGTTTGTTTGTATGTTCGTTTCATGAGATTAGAGTTTGATCTATGAAGACTGGTTTCAGTTATGATCGAAAGATAACACTTGAGAATATCAATTCCAAATTGTGGAGCAGATTGCTATGTTTAGTAAGTCCATATATTATCATGTAGGATTGCTGAACTGATTCAAATCAGTGCTTAGTTGTAACACTTACACTTAATATAATATAGTCTGGGGTTATAGTCTTATAATCTTACAATCTCTGACTCTTATTTTCATTTGATCCATTTTCTTGTAAAATACGATGCCTTCCGTAAGAAACTTAGCTCAAATTATTTCAAAATACCACAGAAACAGTGTATAATAAGCCTTTTCAGAACATCATCCGCCAATAAAGAGATTCCATGTGAGAGAACATAGGATACATAAACTGGTAAGCCCTCTTTCTTACATCCCTAACAAATTATCAACACACTACTTTCTACACTATTCTTATTATTCACATAATACTTTTCTACATCACTCTCTTATTATTGAAACTGTCACATCTTGAATCGAGAGACATAAACAAGCTTACTGGATCCACTTCCTTGTGATTATCCGGACCAACTATCTTAACAAACCACTTTGTCTTGTATGAAGCAATAACGTGAGCTATTAATAATCCAAACAAGAATCCAGGACCATACCCTATAACCACTGCTTTCCAGTTTAAGACTCCTTCCTCTTCTTCTTTGTCTTCTTCCATAGGCTGTTGTGTTGGTGGCGAAAGGCAATTTCCTTGGAGAGGAAGACCACACAGACCTTCATTGCCTTCAAATGATGTCTCAGCTTGCCCACTAAACTGTGGTCCTTGTGGTATTTCACCTGTGAGCTGGTTATGAGCCACACTTACATACGCCAAGAACGAGAGGCTCCCGAGTTCTCTAGGAATACTCCCTGATAACTGATTTCTTGACAGGTCTAGTGACTCGAGCTCCGAAACACTTGCCAAAGACAGAGGAATATGGCCTATGAAGGCGTTGTTTGATAGGTTAAGCGCAATCAATGCTTTCAAAAGACCAATGGATTCAGGAATATGTCCTTCGAGTTTGTTTCCGGAGAAATCAATGGTGCTGTAGGAAGTAAGGACATTCCCCTGCTCCATGAACAGACCTTTGTACTGCAAATCCAAAGTATCTACATAGCTATAATAAGCATTCTTGTAGTCTCCCATATATATACTCCCATCTTCATTTATCTTTACTGATGATGCTTTCCAGTTAACAAAGTAGTTTGTTGGCAGGCTCCCTGTGAATCTGTTATCCGATAGTTCAAGTATATGTAGCTCGGGAAACGCGAGGGGACCTTGATCAGGAGGAGAGAGCTGGCCAAAGAATCTGTTTGAGCGGAGAGTGAAGACTTTCAGATTTGGTAGAGCTTTAAGCCAGAAAGGAAACGTGTCTTCAATTATGTTGTTGTCAACACTTAGAAACCTCAGAAAGGAGCAGTTCAAAAGCGATCTTGGGAGCTTCCCCGTTAGTCTATTGAAGCCAACGTCAAGCGTCTGCGTCAAAGCACCACTGTGGAACTCGTCAGGTATGCTTCCATCTAAGCTGTTCTTCCTGAGATTCACTATCTTTAAGTTACTCAAACATTGAGGTATCGGACCGGTGAAGTTGTTGTAGGATAGATCAAGAACTCTGAGAGAGCTTCGGTTGCAAACTTGGAGAGGTATGTTCCCTGTGAAACTATTGTTCCACGCTGACAAGTAGATGATATTAGTTGGTGGAACAGGAAACTCTCCTGTCATGGAGTTATACGCAATATCTACTAACTGCACTGATGAGTTAAGTAAAACTTCTGAAGAACCTTCAAGTCCGGTGAAAGAGTTGTTAACAAGACTCACTATGCTGAGACGAGGAAACTTCCAGAGCCACTCAGGCACTTTCCCTTTGATTCTGTTGTTGGAAATGTCTAGATGATGCAAGTTTTGAAGGGTCTTTAGCATGTTTGGGAACTCGAGAATGTCACATCCTGACAAAACAAGACTCTCTAAACTCGGTGGGATGTCTGAACCTGAACTTAAACCGGCTGGTAACAACCTGTTTTTAGAAATATCAAGGATCAACAAAGCTTTGAGAGAGGAGAAGATGCGCAAGTCCACTGGATAACTGATGTTTAGGGAGGAAAGCTCGAGGTACTCTAGGTTGATGAGGTTTGAGATGGGCTTTAGGATATGTCCCTCAAATTGGTTTTCCCCAAGGGACAAATACACTAGTCTAGATGAAGAGTTGGGAACTTCAATATGACCATTGAGATGATTCTTTCTCAAATTAAGATGAGACAAGAAGGGCATAGTGAGAAGTAAATCAAAAGGTATGGCTCCTAAGAATTGATTATCAGAAAGGTCTAGAACCGAGAGGTTGGTGAGAGTTCTCAGAAATGGGAAACTACCAGTGAGCTCGTTGTGTGAAAGGTTTAAATGGGTAAGAGATATTAACTTACTAAATGAGGAAGGGATTTGACCAGTGAAGCTACTAGAGGCAAGAGACAAGACCTCTAACCGGTTGAGATTGCTGAACTCAGATGGCAGTGAAGAGGAAGCGAAGTTGTTGTGAGAGAGGTTAAGGTAACGAAGATGATGCAACTCAAAGAGGCTACTGTTGGGTTTTAGAATCCCGGTGAAGCAACCAGTTGGGAGCTGTAGCTTCGTGACCGCACCAGTGGCGTCATCGCACTGGACTCCGTTTAGATAGTCACTGCGGTTGCAACCGGCGGATTCAAACTCGTTCTTGAATTTCATTAGAGCTTGGATCTGGTCGGGACGACAAGTAAGAGCATTGATCATCAAGAAGCTTGAAGTAAACAAGAGTAAAGAGAGAAAATGTAAACGCAAACACGATGGTGGCATCGTGTTGGTGATTGAAAGAGTTTTTGAGGAAATGATTAAACCAAAAAGACATGTAAAAAGACTTCTTATATGGGGTTTCAACAGATAACTGAAAAAGAAATTCGTACTAATAATAAATGTGTTGGGGTCTAAATGCACGTGGTATGTCTACGAGTCTGCAAAGTTGATGAAGTAAATCCCACGTGGACATCTTTGTTACTCTTGCATGTCTCTTAAGATTGGATCTTCACCTAAAAACATTTGACATTTGACTTTGGAGTTAAAGAGGGTTGAATCACCAGTAGTACGTTCTCACAAACTTAGCTACCAGACAAATCAGCATACGCACATTATATCAGATAATATGTTATTAATCCGATGATCATCCGTTATGTTCTTTTCAACTGTTGTCTTTGCGAAAGAAGTTTGGTAGATGTCTCATAGAAAAAAATTGTGGTATAACCATATTAGAAAAAAAAATTAAGAATATGTCCATGGTATTTCGTCAAAATAAATATGTCCATGGTATAGAAATCATATCTTTTTGGTCTAAATGTTAAGATAGGAATCATATATTTTTACCTCATAGATAGACATTGAAATTTTCCGTAACGCGTGAGCGATTAAAGGCCACATACAACAGCTGATATTATTCTATTTATATAGTTTTTATATAGAATAGATATTTCAAACAGAAATGCAACAATAAAAATAATTTAACTTTCTTAACACTATATATTTGTAGTGTTTAATGTAATAAATACAGTGTCTAATATAAAAGAACATATTTGTTCATAAGACATGTTATAGTGTATGATATAGCATATTAAAAAGCATATTTGATTGATATAATACAAATTAAAACAATTTGCTGATGACCATGTAGTATAGTACGTAGAAGTAAATACAATCTTATTTTAGGTTTTTTAAATAAAATAAAATAAAATAATATATTATTTGAACATTACGTATGAGAGAAATTGAAATAAAAAATAGAGAAAAAGAGAAAAAAGAGAGTGAGGGGGAGAATGACCGATGGAAATTAGGTAGATAAACAGAGGGACAGATAGAGCAAAGAAATATTGTACAATTACAAGCCTATTTTATGTAGTAAAAATAGAATATAAGTATACAATTTATAAGTATGTTTTAGTTTTATAAAATTTAAAACATTTCTTATAAAAAAAAATCTATGAGCGGTGTATTCAATTAAAAATTTGAGGTTATTTGTATTAATATGAAAAATCTATTGTTCTTCAAACATGAATTTTAAAAAACACTTTAAAATCTAATGTTATTGAACAAAATTTAAGTTGAAGATTTTAGAGTGTTTTAATTATTTTTATAGTGTTTGAAAGAGGTTTTTTATTATAAAATTAAAATCTAAATCTCATAGTTTTAGATGAGATTCTAGAGTTGTTTAACAAAAAACCATCAAATTCTAAGATTCTCCTACAATAATATAGAAACTCAATAAAATCAAATCACCTTAAATTTCAGATTCAATACATCCACCTATATTTTTTATAGGTACTTAAAATTTTTTGAGATAAAATTAATTAAAAAGAAAAGGTGAAAGTAAGAAAGGGTATCATAGCCTAAACATAAAATTCTATTTTCTCGCAAAAACCAAAAAAATCTCAATTTTCCGCCAAAAGAAAGAAACAACTATGTTTTTGTTCTAAAACCGAAATTTTTTTTTTCCGCCGAAAAATTTCGTTTTCTTACCAAAACCAAAAATCATTTTCCTTCCAAAACAGAAAATTTTATTTTCTCGCCAAAACCGAAAAATATGTTTTCAGCCAAAATTAGAAAATTATGTTTTCCCACAAAACCTGCAAAAAACGTTTTTTGCCAAAAGCAAAATTGTGTATTTCCGTTAAAACCAAAAATGCATTTTCTGCCAAAACCGAAAAATCTAGTCCCCCCAAACAAAAAATCGCATTTTCCTGTTAGAATCACAATTATGTTTTTCCGCCGATAACGTAGATCACGTTTAACGCCAAAACCGAGAAATCACAATTTTCCGTCAAAAATGGAAGTCGTGTTTTGCATAAAAAATGCAAAAAAATAAAATTGATATATTTATTTGAATGTTATAAACTGGTTAATTATTATTAATGCTCTTTTTAATTTGAAACTTTAAAGTTTTCTAATTACATGTTTATCAAAAAAATGTTTATTTATCAAACTTTTTGTTTATTAGAATTTATAATTGTAGTAAATTTTTAATACAAATTTAAATAAAAAGTTATAAATTTGTATGAAATAATAATTATGAATGTAAAATGCAAATTTTAGATAATATCAATGTAAATATATTAGACTTAATAAATAAGTTAATATAGTTAAAATTAATATCAAGATTGAACCAAAATAGAAGTATATTAGTAATTTGTTTACTAAACTCATCTGGATGAAATGAAGATAAAAAACAAACATAAAATTATTTAGATGATTCATCTAAGATGAACCATCTGAATAGACAAATAAACAGTCTTATAAAATATGAATAGATCATTTAGATTCATATAAATGGATCAGCTGGATGGAAATGACAGATGGTGAAAGAAGAATTTTATAAATGTGTTATCTCAGTAAATAAGTTTATCAATATTGTGAAGCAGATTGTTATATTTTGGAAGTCCTATTTTGATACAAGTTTTTTTATTTACATTAAACTGATTTGTATGATTGTATCAGTTGAGTTTTCACTCAAAAGAGAGATTTTAATAGACGCAATAAAAAAATGAATATTTCATCTCATTCCATATTATTCATTTCCAATCCAAAAAAAAATATCAACTTTTTTTTGAAAAATCATTCCACGTAAAATTAGTTCTGGAACAAATGGAATATTAATTCTATTCCTTTGGATCCACTGATTATCATTCCTTTAATTCCACTTATTCCTTTTATTACCATCTAGTTACAGCCTTTTTCTGCAGAACATTGGAAGAGAAGATATATAGAGTATGTGCAAATATTTAAAAAAGAAACAAGTGATGACGTGGCAAATTAAGGAGATGATGATTTCCAGTCAACAAAGAAACTTGATGGTAAGCTTCCGGTGAAGGTGTTATCAGATAATTCAAGTATACTGTATACGCAGCTCGGGAAAAGCAAGATAATAGGGGCTTGATCAGGAGGGGAGACTATTGTTCCACGCTGTGGAAACGTATGTTCCCTGAGAAACTATTGTTCCACGCTGAGAGGTAGATGATATTAGGTGGTGGAATAGGAAAGTCTCCTGTCATGGAGTTATACGCAATATCTACTAACTGCACTGATGAGTTAAGTAAAATTTCTGAAGAACCTTCAAGTCCGGTGAAAGAGTTGTTAACAAGACTCACTATGCTGAGACGAGGAAACTTCTAGAGCCACTCAGGCACTTTCCTTTTGATTCTGTTGTTGGAAATGTCGAGATGATGCAAGTTTTTAACGGTCTTTAGCATGTTTGGGAACTCTAAACTCGGTGAGATGTCTGAATCTGAACTTAAACCGGCTGTGTTGGAGGATGGGCATTCGGTTCACTCGCGAGTTGGACATGAAGCCACAAGGAAGAAGTCCAGTAGCAAAAGACCAACTCAGCCAATTAGTAACCTCTCGGTGCATGCAAAGAACATGTGCCTAAAGATATAGGCTGCACCGACGCAAACAATAGACACTGATGATCTGATCGCTGAACCGACTCTCTGACACAGTAATAACTATGAAACAAGGAAGAAAGATCGAGGGGAATATAAATAAAAGAGCATTCAATGAAGAAAGGGGAACACAAGATGACCGAGAAAACTAGAGAAAGAATAGAGAAAAAAATATAGCTTTGAAGACGAGTTAGTTTTTAGGATGACGAGTTCTTTTTTTATTTTCATTCGGTTCTTTGCTTACACTTCATTAAACAAACCTTTGACTCATTTAATCTCATTTAATATCTGATTACTGTATTCTAAACCTCAATTAACGGGTTTAGGATTCAAGATGCCGCTAACAACCTGTTTTTAGAAATATCAAGGATCAACAAAGCTTTGAGAGAGGAGAAGATGCTTAAGTCCACTGGATAACTGATGTTTAGTGAAGAAAACTCGAGGTCTCTAGGTTGATGGGCTTTAGGATATGTCTGTGACAACCCGTCCCGTGGAACACCTGCCCATGGACCCCAGGTTCACAGCGCTGCAGCGCACCGACCCCAACCCCTCCATTATGAGATCTCACTATCTCCATAATTAGGTTGTTGGTGAGACTCGAACCCAGGTCAATTGGTGACAGCATGTCCTGTGGGAATGCTATTAAAGGGTGAGGATCTGGGTTCGAGTCTCACCAACAACCTAATTATGGAGATAATGAGATCTCATAATGGAGGGGTTGGGGTCGGTGCGCTGCAGCGCTGTGAGCCTGGGGTCCATGGGCAGGTGTTCCACGGGACGGGTTGTCACAATGTCCTTCAAATTGGTTTTCCCCAAGGGACAAGTACACTAGCCTAGATGAAGAAGAAGAGTTGGGAACTTCTACACAACCGTTGAGATGATTCTTTCTCAAACTAAGATGAGACAAGAAGGGCATAGTTATAAGTAAATCATAAGGTATATGGCTCCTGAGAATTGATTATCAGAAAGGTCTAAAACTGAGAGGTTGGTGAGAGTTCTTACAAGTGGGAAACTATCAGTGAGCTCGTGTGAAAGGTTTAAATGGGTCAGAGATATTAACTTACTAAATGAGGAAGGGACTTGACCAGTGAAGCTACTAGAGGCAAGAGACAAGACCTCTAACCTGTTCAGATTGCTGAACTCAGATATGGCAGTGAAGTTGTTGTGAGAGAGGTTAAGGTAACGAAGATGATGCAACTCAAAGAGGCTGCTGTTTGGTTTATGAATCCCAGTGAAGCAACCACTTGGGAGCTGTAGCTTCGTGACAGCACCAGTGGCGTCATCGCACTGGACTCCGTTTAGGTAGTCACTGCGGGTGCAACCGGCGAATTCAAACTCGTTCTTGAATTTCATTAGAGCTTGGATCTGGTCGGGACGACAAGTAAGAGCATTGATCATCAAGAAACTTGAAGTGAACAAGAGTAAAGAGAGAGAACGTAAACGCAAACACGATCGTGGCATCGTGGCATCGTGTTGGTGATTGAAAGAGTTTTTGAGGAAATGATTAAAACCAAAAAGACATGTAAGCGAATTCTTATATGTTGTTTTGTTTTTATGTGCTGCCGCCATCGGTTCGTACTTGATAAATGTGTTGGGTCTAAAACCCACGTGCTTTGTCTACGAGTCACAAGCTTGATGAAAGTCCATTCCACGTGGATATCTCCATGACTCTGTCTAGAGTGTAGACATAGTCACATACCATTTGACTTTATTTTATTTTTTTCATTTTTCATTGGAGTTAAAGAGATTTGAATTACAAGTTGCACGTTCAGACTAACTTAGCTACCAAACAAATCAGCATAAATAGGATAACGAACATTAAGATGAAATAGTACGAATTTGGTTATTCGTAGAATCGTAGGCGACCAGCCAACCACCAATAAATAAATGGCCCTACATCTTAGATTATAGTTTTCGCAGGATCACATATTCACATTGGTCAGTTTGTTACATAAGCAATGTTGGATAAGCTTGGATTATAAGCTTGGATTATAAGCAACGTTCACACAACAACGAGAAGCTTACAGACAAGGACGAGGTGGTGATATATCTCACATTACATGCTTCAAGTGTGACAACGCGGACACTATGCAAGCGACTGTCCCGACAAGCAGTTGAAACTTCAAGAGGTAGTTGAGAAGAAAGAAGATGACACGCATGAAGCCGATGCCTTAATGATGAATGAAAGTGTACTTGAATGAACGGAAGGTAAACCCAACGACCTTTGAAGCAAAGTCAAATGCGTTGAATGTTTGGTATCTTGATAATGGCGCTAGTAACCACATGAGTGGTAATCGTGGTTTTTTCCATGATTTAGATGAATCAGTCACTGGAATGGTACGGTTTGGAGATGATTCTAAAGTTGATATAATGGGAAAAGGGTCAGTTCGATTCATTATCAAAGGAGGTGAGAAGAAAACATTAAAGAACGTGTACTATATACCGGCTTTACGCAGCAATATAATCAGCTTGGGCCAGGCCACTGAAGTAGGATGTGAGGTACGCATGAGAGAGGATACGCTGAGTCTGCTTGATCGAGAAGGACGTCTAATGATCAAAACTACGAGATCAAAGAATTGACTATATAAAGTATCTCTGCAAGTTGATGCTCGAGTCAAGTGTCTCCAAGCTAAGACGTGTGATGAGGGGAATCTATGGCATGCACGCTTAGGGCATGTTAACAACGAAGCTGTTAGGAGAATGATCAATAAGGAACTTGTCGAGGGGCTACCTGATGTTACACAAAACTCAGAAACATGTGTGTCTTGTCTCCGCGGGAAACAAACAAGACAACCTTTTCCTCAAGCTAGTAACTACAGAGCAAAGGCGTCACTAGAACTTATACATGCTGATCTTTGTGGGCCAATCACTCCTCCGACTTCAGCACATAAGCGCTATATATTCGTTCTTGTTGACGACTGCACAAGATATATGTGGACAGTACTGTTGAAAGAGAAAAGCGAAGCACTTGATAAATTCAAAACATTCAAAGAGCTTGTCGAGCAGGAAACGTGTACTAAAGTGGAGTGTCTACGAACTGATCGAGGAGGCGAGTTCACTTCTCGTGAATTTGAAGCATATTGTCAGAAACATGGCGTGAAACGGCATCTAACCGCACCATACTCACCACAGCAAAACGGTGTGGTTGAGCGACATAATCGCACACTCCTAGAGATGACAAAGAGTATACTAAAACATATGAATCTACCAAACTACCTGTGGGGTGAAGCAATACGGCATGCGACCTACCTGATTAACAGAGTTGGAACGAGATCTTTAGAGGGAAAAACTCCGTATGAAGCCTACAAAGGACGAAAGCCGAATCTCTCCCATTTAAGGGTATTTGGATGCGTGTGTCATGCGAGAACAGAGACAGTTGGGAGAAAGAAGCTTGATGACAGATCCAAAACTCTTGTTCATCTAGGAACAGAGCCGGGATCAAAGGCTTATCGGTTACTTGAACCTTTAAGTAAACGTATCATTGTGAGCCGAGATGTAGTCTTTGAAGAAGACACAGCATGGAAGTGGAATGAAAAGAAAGCAGGTGAAAAGGTTGATCGAGAAGAAGGTAGCTTTAACCTTTATGATCTCATTGATACAGAACAAGGTGACAATAGCAGAATAACTGAAGTTAATGATGAAGACGAGCTGCAAGACGACGAAACAGAGCATAGTAACGATGAGGACAACAATGACAATACACAAGATGATGTTAATCAGCCACGACGTTCAAATAGAACTACTAACAAACCGGCGTACCTTGACGACTACGTTTTGCTAGCAGAGATCGAAGGTGAACAGCTGCTAATGATCATAAACGACGAACCGTGGAACTTTGATGATGCAAAGAAGCTGAAAGTGTGGGTTGATGCTTGCAAGGATGAGATATTTTCCATAGAAAAAAACAATACTTGGGACTTGGTTGAGCTTCCTGCAGGTATCAAACCCATTGGATTAAAGTGGGTGTTTAAAATTAAACGGAATGCCGATGGAACGATTAGTAAGTACAAAGCTCGGTTAGTGGCAAAAGGATATGTGCAGAGACATGGTATAGATTACGACGAGGTGTTTGCTCCTGTGGCTCGCATCGAGACTATCAGAATGATCATCGCCTTGGCTGCGTCACATGGCTGGGAGATACATCATCTTGATGTCAAAACGGCTTTTCTTCACGGAGACTTGAAGGAAGAAGTGTATGTCACTCAGCCGGAAGGTTTTGTAGTTGCTGGACAAGAACAGAAGGTTTATAAACTCAAGAAGGCACTTTATGGCTTACGACAAGCACCGAGAGCCTGGAATATAAAGCTTAACAAGATACTTCATGGTTTGATGTTTCAACGGTGCTCAAAGGAACCATCTCTTTACGTCAGGCAGTGAAGAGGTGAGATGCTGATCGTGGCAGTATATGTGGATGACCTATTAATCACTGGGTCTTCTCTTGAGGCGATACTGGAGTTTAAACATGAGATGGCTAGCAAGTTCGAGATGAGTGACCTCGGACTATTAACCTACTATCTAGGAATAGATGTTATACAATACAAAGGTGGAATCATCCTTAAACAAGATGCTTATGCTCGTAAGATACTTGATGATGCAGGGATGAGTTCGTGCAACCCGACTCATGTGCCATTAGAGATCAATGCTCAGTTCTCTAAGGCTTCTAACGAAGACAAGATTGATGAGAGAGCTTACCGTCGCAGCATTGGATGCTTACGATACTTGCTGCACACGCGACCGGATCTCTCTTTTAGTGTTGGAGTTTTGAGTAGATATATGCAGGAACCTAAGACTTCACATGGATCAGCATTGAAACAAGTGCTTAGGTAC
Organism: Raphanus sativus; assembly: GCF_000801105.2. Taxonomy (NCBI): domain Eukaryota; kingdom Viridiplantae; phylum Streptophyta; class Magnoliopsida; order Brassicales; family Brassicaceae; genus Raphanus; species Raphanus sativus. The sequence continues at coordinate 18,905,789 of NC_079513.1, read as the reverse complement.
TTGCGTGGATCAAGTATGCTTGGACTTCATTACACACGGAACGGTGGGACTAAACTCTTGGGCTATAGCGATAGCTCTCATAACGTGGACATAGATGATGGTAAGAGTACCTCTGGTCACATCTTTTACCTTGGAGAAAGTCCCATTATCTGGAGTTCGACTAAGCAAGAGTTGGTGGCTTTATCATCATGCGAGGCGGAGTTTATGGCTGCAACGGAGGCTGCTAAACAGGCTATTTGGCTGCAGGAGCTGTTAAGTGAAGTCGATGGAACACAGAGTGAGCTAGTGGTGATTAAGGTTGATAACAAATCTGCTATTGCACTTACAAAGAACCCCGTGTTTCACGGACGGAGCAAACATATTCATAGAAGATTCCATTTTATCCGTGAGTGTGTTGAGAACGAGCAAATTGAAGTTGAGCATGTCCCGGGAGTTGATCAAAAGGCGGATATACTTACTAAATCACTTGGCAGGATCAAATTCAAGGAAATGAGAAGATTGATTGGAGTGCAAGATGTGAGCGAAGAGAATCTCAAGCTTAAGGGGGAGATTGTTGGATAAGCTTGGATTATAAGTTATCCTTTTCTTTATAAGTGTTGTGTTTATCGTTAAAGAAAAGGAAATATGATTTGTGTGATTCCTAATATGTTTAGGAGATTGTGAAGACTATATATATGAAGATGCATTGTGTTGTTGCATAACATATATTTACGGTGTGTGTGATTGCTTTGTGTTTGAGCTTTTGATATTGAATAAACAAGAGAAGGACTTCTTGTGAAACAAGGTGTGATTCAATAAGCAACTCGTACTAATTGATCCCACTTACAGTGTAGAAAAGACGGATTTGAAATTTAGTGGAACTTAAACAGTTTTAAGTTAATATTTTAAAAAATTCAATAATTTGGGTGCACGCAACTATGTATAATAGTTTTAAAATTTTTGGGGATGGAGGTAAATGTTTCATCCGGGCTCTCTTCTGACTCAATCATGCCATCCAGATAGCATAACTGAGCTCACATTCTCTATTTGCTGACTTATTGATTCCTCAAACCGTGAATATTGTTATGTTTCTCTCTATGTTGCAACTTTATAAATCAGGTTGACTTGACATGAATGAAGTTAGACCAAAATGTATCAAAATTAGACCAGGAACATGACTTTTCATGTGCGTACATTAGTTCACTGTTATCCCAGAAAGTTAGTTTATACTGTGAAGCAGATTGTTATATTGGGAAGTACTCTTTACATACAAGATTGTACCAATTGTGTTTTTTGTCAAAGAGAGATTTCATGAATCTCTGGTCTGGGATTGAACTCTTGAGACCTATATAATCTTTTTTAGTCTCTAACTCTCTTATGTTCACTTGATCCAGTTTGTCTTAACAGGGAGCATCATGAAAAAGCTAGTAGAATCATGTACGAACCAAAGCTGTATATGACAAAGTCACTTTCTCAAAAATTTACCGAGACATTCATCAGCCAAACAGAGACTCAATTAAGACCTCTTTCTTACATCACCTAACAACATATCAAAATACTATATTTACATATAACTGTTTCTGGTTCTACATGATTATTGAATCCAGAGACAAACAATCTAACTGGATTATTTGTGCTTATCCGGACCAACTATCTTTGACATATCACTTTGGCTTGTATGAATAAATAATGTGAGCTATTAACAATCCTAACAACAATCCAGGACCATACCCTATAACCACTGCTTTCCAGTTCAAAACTCCTTCCTCTTTTTCTTCACCTTCTTCCTTAGGCTGCTGTGTTGGTGGCGCAGAGCAACTTCTTGGAAGAGGAAGACCACACAGACCTGCATTCCCTTCAAATGATGATTCAGCTTGCCCACTAAACTGTGGTCCTTGTGGTATTTCACCATTTAATTGGTTATGAGCCACACTTACATACGACAAAAACGAGAGCCTCCCGAGTTCTTTAGGAATAGTCCCAGAGAGTTGGTTTCTTGAAAGATCTAGCGACTCAAGCTCAGTAACATTTGCCAAAGACAGAGGAATGTGGCCTGTGAAGGCATTGTTCGATAAGTTCAACGCAATCAATGCCTTCAAGAGACCAATGGACTCAGGAATCTGTCCTTCAAGTTTGTTACCAGAAAAATCAATAGTGCTGTAGGAAGTAAGGACCTTCCCCTGCTCCATGAATAGACCTTTGTATTGCAAATCCAAAGTATCCTCATATCCAAAGTAAGCATGCTTGTAGTCTCCCATGTAAATACGCCCCTCTTCATCTACCTTGAACAATGATGCTTTCCAGTTAACAAAGTAACTTGGTGACAAGCTTCCTTCAAATCTGTTATCCGATAGTTCAAGTATACGCAGCTCTGGGAACGCGAGAGGAACTTGGTCAGGAGGGGAGAGCTGGCCAAAGAATCTGTTTGAGCGGAGAGTGAAGACTTGCAAATTTGGCAAAGCCTTTAGCCAGAAAGGAAACGTGTCTTCGATTATGTTGTTGTCAACACTTAGAAACCTCAGAGATGAGCAGTTTAAAAGCGATCTTGGAAGCTTCCCGGTTAGTCTATTGAAGCCAAGGTCAAGCGTCTGTGTCAAAGCGCCTCTATAGAACTCATCAGGTATGCTTCCTTCCAAGCCGTTCTTCCTGAGATTCACTATCGGTAAGTTACTCAAACATCGAGGTACCGGACCGGTGAATTTGTTGTAGGACAGATCAAACACAACGAGAGAGGTTCGGTTGCAAACTTGGAGAGGTATGTTCCCAGTGAAACTATTGTTCCACGCTGACAAGTAAATAATATTAGGTGGTGGAATAGGGAACGATCCTGTCATGGAGTTGTATGCAAGATCCAGTAACTGCACTGATGAATTAACTAGAATCTCTGACGAAGAACCTTCCAAACCAGTCATGGAGTTGTATGCAAGATTCACTTGGCTAAGACGAGGAAGCTTCCAAAGCCACTCAGGGACTTTCCCTTCGATTCTGTTTCTGGAAAGGTCTAAATTCCGCAAGTTTTGAAGGGTTTTCAAGATGTTTGGGAACTCGGTAATGTCACATCCTCGCATGACCAAGCTTTCTAAGTGAAATGTGATGTCTGAAGCATTTAGACTGGCTGGTAATAACTTATTTCTAGAAACATGAAGCACCAACAAAGATTTGAGAGATGTGAAGATGTTTAAGTCAATTGGGTAGGTTGTGTTTAGGGAAGAAACATCAAGATGGTTGAGGTTGATGAGCTTTGAGATAGGCTTAAGGATTTGCGCTTCAAATTGGTTTTGGCCAAGGGATAAAAACACTAGTCTAGATGAAGAAGGAGAGTTTGGAACCTGTATTGTACCAGTGAGGCTATTCTTTTTCAAATCAAGAAGAGACAAAAAGGGCATAGTGAGTAGCAAATCAGAAGGTATGGTTCCTGAGAATTTATTAAAAGAAAGGTCTAGAAATGAGAGCTTTGTTAGATTCCTTACAAGTGGAAAACTACCGGTAAACTCGTTATGGGAAATATTTAGATGGGTAAGATGGATTAGGCTACTAATAGAGGAAGGAACTTGACCAATAAAGCCATTAAAGGAAAGAGACAAAACCTCTAGTCTGTTGAGATTGCTGAATTCAGAAGGGAGTGAAGAAGAAGCGAAGTTGTTGTAGGAGAGATTGAGGTAACGAAGATGGTTTAATCCAAAGAGGCTACTGTTTGGTCTGAGAATCCCAGTGAAACAACCGCTTGGGAGTTGTAGCTTTGTGACTGCACCAGTGGCGTTATCGCAGCTGACACCGTTGAGATAGTCACTGCGGTTGCAACCGTTGGATTCAAACTCGTTCTTGAATTGCATAAGAGCTTGGATCTGGTCAGGGCGACAGACAAGAGCATTGATCACTAAGAAGTATGAAGCCAAGATGATGAAGAAAATAGAGAGAAAACATGAAGGTAGAGGCGGTTGCGACATGGTGTTTGTGATTGAAAAAGTTGTTAGAAATGATTGAAATGAAAAGATATTAAAAGACTTGATATATATGTATGTTTTTTTAAAGCCGCCATCGCATTAAAGATATTCATATTGAGCAATAGTTACTAATGTATGGGTCTCTCTAATAAATGTCAACGAATCATACGGTTTATGAAATTTAAGGAACTCTCTTTGATTCTGTCAGCAGATCATATCGTCTCTCCAGCTAACAGTTGACCTTTTTTATATTGGATTTTAGTCAGCTTGAATTATGCAAATGCACGTTCACACTTTAATTTTTTTTTTGTTTCGAAATGTATAAACAACTTTTACGTTCTATGCTGTTTTATATTTTATTGAATACTACTATTTTACCCAAATATTTTTTTTTTGTTTTATAAATTATTTGAATTATATTTAATTTACACATAATTTTGAAGAATAATTTTATTAATCTTTTTGCTTTTAGTTAAAATAACTTTTATCATGAAACGAGAAGTATTCATCTTGGAGAATTTTATGGTATGGTATTTAAGAGTTTTTTTTTTTTTTTGTCAACGGTATTTAAGAGTTTGTTAAGTGACATAAGGCGCATAACCAACTCGCATTATTTTGTCTGCAGATTTTAATCATTTTATTGGAAGGAGATCGAAGACTGCCAAAACTCAAATCCTTTAAAGAAATAACAAGTGATGACGTGGCAAACTGAGGTGATGAGATAAAACTTGGGCCTTATATAATACATACAAAATCAGTATAGCCTTTGTTGAGCCCAAATTAGAATCCAGGAGAAATTTTGTTAGCCATCATCCGAAAACGACGCCGCATCAAAAGTGAGAGTGTGTGTTGTTCTGTCAAACAAAGCCCTTGGTTTCTCCCCGTAGCAGTCAGTCATCTTACCTGCCTTTTATCATCCGAGTCGAGTCGAGTCGAGCCGAAGCCTAGAAGAAGAAGAAGAAGAAGACCAACCCCGATCTGAAGCAATGGCAATGACTGTTTTCCGTCGCGAAGGGAGTCGTTTCCTCCCTTCAATCGCCGCTCGCCCAATCGCCGCCATCCGATCTCCTCTCTCTTCTGACCAGTGAGATCTCTTCCCTCCTTCCTTCCTTTTCTTATCCCTCGCTTATAAGCCCCTCCCCACAAACGTAGATGTTACTCTTTCGAATCCCAAATTCGCTTCGTTTGATTGACTCTTTGATCGTTTTAGGCCTAAGCATTTCTCCCTGCAAATAATTTTTTTTTTTAGCGAGATTGAGTCGAATTGGTTTGTTTCAGACTCAGTAACGTCTGAATCTCGTGTTCCTGTCGGAGAAACGTTGTGATAACGATGTTTTTGCATGTTCGTCTAAGCCTATGGGAGAAAAGTTGTTTGCTTTTTTGGCGTTTGATTGATCCAATTTTTTACTTTTGTTGTCTAGTGTTGTTGTGTGCTCATATGATAATGATGACGTGGAGGACTAACCTGAGTTTGTTTTGTTAGGGAGGATGGACCTCTTGGAGTTCGTTCTATCTCAACTCAAGTTGGTAAAGTCTCTCTCTGCTGATCATTGGATGTTGTTTTTTTTAGCTAAGTTATGTTCTTACTTGTAATATCCATGAATCGATTTTTAATTATTGTATACTCTCTGCAGTGCGTAACCGGATGAAGAGTGTGAAGAACATCCAAAAGATCACAAAGGCCATGAAGATGGTTGCTGCTTCTAAGCTAAGAGCTGTTCAAGGCAGAGCTGAGAACTCCCGTGGACTTTGGCACCCTTTTACTGCTCTTCTTGGAGATAATCCCAGTATGGTCCCACTTGTTTATATTAATCAATCTATACTAGTTTTGATGATGACGAACAATCTTATACTACTAATTCTCTTCTTAGGTGTCCAACTCTTGCTATATGTTTATTGTTCTTTTTGGATCTGTTTCTGATTTTTTTTTTCGTTTTCTTGATAAGGCATTGATGTGAAGAAGAGTGTAGTGGTTACTCTCTCTTCTGACAAGGGTCTCTGTGGTGGAATCAACTCCACCGTTGTTAAAGTGAGCAGGGCTTTGTACAAGTTGAATGCTGGTATGTTTCGAAAGCACTATTCGATGGTTTCATGGTTTTGTTTCCGTAAATTACCATACCTGATTTCATTCTTGTTTCATTGCAGGTCCTGAAAAGGACGTGAAGTTTGTTATTGTCGGGGAGAAAGCAAAGGCTATAATGTTTCGTGACTCAAAGAACGACATTTCGCTTACTGTTACAGAGCTGAATAAGAATCCACTCAACTATGCTCAGGTAGGTTATAATTGTTACTTGCTCTCCCCGATTCATTTGTCCTTGAGCTATGTTGTACTGTTCTCTTTAATGTTTCTTATGCTGTTTACTTGCTGCATCAGGTCTCAGTTTTAGCTGATGACATCCTGAAGAACGTTGAGTTCGATGCTTTGCGCATTGTTTACAACAAGTTCCATTCTGTCGTCGCATTTCTACCGACTGTGGCCACTGTTTTGTCACCTGAGGTAAGTCACAACTGTCGAATGTCTCAGGACGATGATTAGTGCTCAGTATATCACATTCTGCTGAACTATAAACTTATTGTTTACTTATTTGTGTTTTTGCGTTGGTAGATTATTGAGAAGGAGTCTGAAGTGGGAGGAAAGCTCGGTGAGCTCGACTCATACGAGATTGAAGGTGGTGAAACAAAGGGAGAAATTCTGCAGAATCTGGCCGAGTTCCAGTTCTCTTGTGTAAGTAACCAGGAACATATAAACTTGTTTTATGGTGTTTAAACTCATAAGGATTAATATGGGTGAATTTCATAAACTTTTTAATGTAGGTAATGTTCAATGCGGTGCTGGAGAATGCGTGTAGTGAGATGGGAGCTAGGATGTCTGCCATGGACAGCTCAAGCAGAAACGCAGGAGAAATGCTTGACCGTCTCACCCTCACTTACAACAGGACTCGTCAAGCTTCTATCACAACAGAGCTTATCGAGATTATCTCTGGAGCCTCTGCACTTGAAGCCGCTAAATAAGCACATTCTTGTTTGCGTTGACTTGGTTTTTGATACTCGTCCACCTTGAAGGAGACAGTGTGTTTTGAATTCTCTAAGGACTACTGAGTCAGTTTTCCTTTGCTGGCTTCTCGTTGAGGCTACCAGTCTTTGCTCAAAGGATTTTTCAGAATAATATCCCTGTAATTTCCAGCAGGATTACTGATGATTGCATTAACATTTGTTCTGATTTCAGTACACTTCCCCCCAATAATCTGCAGTGTTGTTTCCAAAAACATTATATACATATGGTTTTATGTTCTAGCTTTGAAACAAAAAACAATGCTATTTTTTGGAATAAAAAACACACTAAAGGCTACGAAAGTACAAGCGTATCCTGTCCAATGAGTCTGTTGTCATGATAAGTATAGCAAGTCTTGTTGCTCGCCGTCAGAACCATAGAGAAGGCATAGGATTTAGGCAGTTCAAGAACGAGCTTGATTCCAACGGCGGCAGCCAAACTGACTACTTCAACTGGAGTCTTGTCTGGTGTGATAACATCACCGTCTGGTCACAACTCACGAAGCTACACTGTTACTTTTCCCAATCATTGATTCATTGTGGTAAATAAAATCTGAAGAATTAGAAAAGAGCCTAAATCCTAAAACAATAAAATACATATATCTTATTAAAACAGAAACATTCTGTTGGATCTAACATTTATTTTGTAAGTTTTTAAATTAAATACACCTTTATACTTTATAGTTAAACCTACATTAAATCATTAATGTTCCTTTCTTTTATACTACTATCCATGTTTCCAAACAATATACTTATTTCTTACTACTATCAATGTTTCCAAACAATATATTTTATACTACTATCAATGTTTCCAAACAATACAATAATTAATCTTAATATTTTATATCTATCATTTTCTCTTTAAAATTTTGTAGAAACATCATAATTTCATAAATTGCAAAATAATGAACTTTAAAATTTGGATTATAAGATTACAAATTATGAAACTATTACAATTTAAATCAAATTAGATTACATATTGGTCATCCATCAGTTCAATCGGTTAGTTTCGAATTTTAGTGATTTTTGTTAATATGAATATTTTAAAAACCTAAATTGAATTGTCAGATCTCCGGATTAACCGGTATAATCACAATCGGGTTGAATTTAGAAACACTGATTTAAATGCAAAAATATTTTAAATACACTCTTTAAAAGTTACCAAAATATTTGTTAAGTTATTAGTAAAAATTTTCATCGTAAAATATTCCGCGCTTCCAAAGCGCGGGTCATAATCTAGTGATTTTTAAAGTTATTACAAATTTAAAATTCCATCATACGTCGGTCGACAATAAAGGTCTCTTTGTCTTATACTGTACCTTGTGTTTGGTTTAGTGGAAATTGTTGCGAGAGCGTCTTTTAAAGACCAGATGTGTGTCACAGTCTTCGGCCATGTCAGCCATCTGATGGGATCTATGTTGCTCCTCGGCTACCATCAGATCAAATTGAAGCTTTTGCCTTTTGTTTCCTAGGGATACCACTCTTCTTTTGGACGTTTTTCATTATGTGGTCCACCTTTATTCCAGAATTTCTGGGAGATGATTCCTTAATCGAACCATTGGTTTAGTATTTACTGTTTATAAAGTTGTATTCTTGAGGGAATAATTTTAAGCCTCATGGGCTTCTTAACCCAATTTTTTTTCCGAAAATTTGTCATTATTGAAGTTTCCACACACTGAAATAATCTTACTACATGTGAAAGAAAACATGGCAAGAAAAAAATTCAGGATCTACTTCTAGATCTTGTGAGAAGAAAGTTGGTTCGACTAAACATGAAACTTGGACACATATATGTATCTTCTGGTGGATGACGAAAGTAACAAGGGGGTCATTTTGCAACGATTTAGTTGTAATGGATTATGTTAACAATATAATCCATAAAGTTTGTGCCTAATTAAACCGGTGGAAGAAGTGCATTGTATTTTATTGGATTATCCATATAGTATCATTGTCTTTACTATTATGCTTCTGGCTTTAGTTTTTACGTCATCTTTCTTTGGTATCTTACCTCAGTGGATAGAGTAAAATATCTGTGATGGTTATGTATCTACAAAAGAAGAAATTGTATGTAAACAGCTAACATGTGTCACAGCAATCTTCTCCTTGTGCTTGTTTCGGCAACCCATATTGTTTTTTTCAATTTATGGAAAGAGAATCGTGAAATATACATCTATTGATCACGTAAAAGAGTGATGCTATTGGATTCATATGAAACTAAAAAAGAAACATATCTCCATGAATTAATCATATAATGGATATGTGCAATAGTAAAAGAAAAATATACTCAAGTCGTTTTGTTCTCGTTGGCGTTAAATAGTAACTACCTTTGTTTGTATCGTTCTCTCCTCAAGAGTCTCTCCGTGCAAGCCAGAACTCTCGGATGGTGATGGCGCCAATGAAGAAGCCAAAAACAAGGCATACAAAAAGGTTATTGGTGATGTATAGAATATCACCAAAAAGACCATACCGAACTCAAGAATAATAGATACCAGCTCAGCGGTATGTACTTTGGAACGGGATAAAGAAGCGAAAGCAACGATGTAGGACAGAGTGTATGCCAATGCCAGGAATAGTAAAGGATCAACCATGGTAATGTTGTCTCCAAGGAACCTTGCAATGACTTATGTAATCTTCCAAATGAATCAAACTCCCACACTTCCTTTGAGCATCAATGAGATAGCGAACATGTTGAAAAGCTAAAGTTGAGGCTGTGAGAAAGGCTATCATCTCATGGCATCGTTTAACGTAAGTAGACCACCGGTTCCTGCTAATAGAAAGTACAGAAAAGTGCATAGTCAAATATCTTATACTAATTATAAATTCAAAATCTTGAATGATATAATAACTAAAACCATAAACTATAAAATCAACACTAAACACAAAATTCTATGAAACTAATTTATAATCAGCAATTACCATACTTGAATTATGCATTTGACTTTTGTGGTCAATCGAATTATGCATTGATTAGTATGACAAAATTACATATTTACCATGATTTTTTAATTAGAGGCAGATTTTCACTTTTTAATTTGCCCATTACATAACATTAATAAATGTAAAGAAATTGTGCATTATTATCACTTAAAAAAAAACACTAAACTTGAGAATGTATCGCTTGAAAATGCTGAGACATTATTATCAATTCACCAATTGCCTTCGAATGGCAATGCCAATATTTTGACGAACAGTCAGTGAAGTACATTTGACAATAATTTAGTATCAGAGTCATTGTAACAATAATTTAGCATCATACCGTGAAATGGGAGAAAGAACCGGAAGACAAGATGTAGAACCCACCTTAGGCCAATGCAAATAAAAGGGTCAATCTTATTAAAGTCTTCAAGTAAAGTGATAACCACTTCTAGAAAATCTTCGACTCCAAGGATGGTACCACTATTTTTGTGTTCACTACCAACCGCAAACCGAATAGGTAAAAAAGCCAGAGCTACAACCATGAGAAATAGTATCATTTCATCGCATGTTTTAACATAAATGAACCACCTGTAAATACAACGTAATAGAAAAGGCTCGTATTATATATTTTATATTAATTTTCAGTCCTAGATTCTAATTATAAAGTCCAAATTTCAAATCATAAAACTAAACTACAAAAAATAAAACACTAAATGAAACTTCTAAAACTAAATCTTAGGAACATATGGATGAAGATGAAACAGAGTATACTTGCTTCTGGGATGAAGCAGAGTATACTTGCTTCTTAGAGACAAATATGTAAAAGAAGAAACAGAGTATACTTGCTTTTTTTTAGAGTATGTTTGCTTCTTGGAGACAAATATATAAAAGAGAAAAATAAAATTCATTAGTCATTACCTAGACGGAGAGTTATGGGTTTCAACTGCTTGCACAAGCTGAGTCTTCAGATTAAATGGCTGTTTCGCCGGTGTCTGGCTGAAAACACGAGTTGATTCAGTCGTCGTTGACGGTTTCAAAGGTGAAGATGCATGGAGTAACCGATATTTCAAACAACTAGATTACATAAAACCATATTTTCATAAAATCAATGCAAATATACAGATTTTTCAAACAAAAAATAGTTACAATTTTAACATGATTACCAAAAAAAAAAATAGTTACAATTTTTTTATACAAACAACTAGATACATGTGAAGAATCGACAAATGGGTTATGGCCTTATGGGTGCAAATATACAAACTTTCCAGTTTCCCCAGCTTCATTTCTTTTTTTTTTTTTTTTGAATTCGAATTTTTAAACCTGTCACTTATAAGTTGCAACCAGACTCGCATCTTTTTTTATTTTCCCAACCATCCGTCAACTATACATGTGTTAGCAAGTAGATCAATTAATTATTTAGTCTTTTTAACATTTTGTTTTAATAAATTGATTCAAAACATATAATTACATCATAAAAATATCACATATCACAATCACAACTGATATATAAAATTGGTAATTTTTATGCACTGACTATTAAGCAAGAAGCTTTGTTATATATTAGCAAATACTAAATCAATTAAGCTAATATATATCAAAGCTTCTAGCTTAATAGTCAGTGCAGGTACTGAAAAGGGCGTGAAGTTTCATTGCAGGTCCTGAAAGGACGTTAAGTTTGTTATTGTGGGAGAGAAAGCAAAGGCTATAATGTTCTGTGACTCAAAGAACGACATCTCCCTTACTGTAACAGAACTGAATAAGAATCCACTCAACTATGCTCAGGTAGGTTATAATTGTTATTTTTTTTTATTAAAAGGTTATAATTGTTACTTGCTCTCCCTGATTCATCCTCGAGCTATGTTCTGTTTTGTTTAATGTTTCTTATGTTTACTTGCTTCACAAGGTCTCAGTTTTAGCTGATGAAGACATCCTGAAGAACGTTGAGTTCGATGCTTTGCGCATTGTTTACATCGCATTTCTACCGACTGTGGCCACTGTTTTGTCACCTGAGGTAATTCACCTTCTGCTGTAACTATAAGCTTATATTTTTTTTTTTGTATTCTTGTTTTTGCATTGAAAGATTATTGAAAAGGAATCTGACGTTGGAGGAAAACTCGGTGAGCTCGATACATACGAGATTGAAGGTGGTGAAACAAAGGGAGTATCCTGCAGAATCTGGCCGAGTTCCAGTTCTCTTGTGTAAGTAACCAAGAACATATAAACTTGAGTTATGGTGTTTTAACATATAAGGATTAATTTCGGTGGTTTTTGTATACTCATCTTCTAGGTAATGTTCAATGCGGTGCTGGAGAATGCGTGTAAGTGAGATGGGAGCTAGGATGTCTGCCATGGACAGCTCAAGCAGAAACACAGGAGAAATGCTTGACCGTCTCACCCTCACTTACAACAGGACTCGTCAAGCTTCTATCACAACAGAGCTTATCGAGATTATCTCTGGAGCTTCTGCACTTGAAGCCGCTAAATAAGCCCATTCTTGTTTGCGTTAACTTGGTTCTTGATATTCGTCCACCGCGTAGGAGACACTACTGAATCAATTTCCTTTGCAGGCTTCTTGTTGCGGCCACTAGTCTTTGCTCAAAAGTTTGATTGCATCCACATTTTGTTCTGATTTCTGATACACTTCCCCAAGAATCTGCAGTGTTGTTTTGGTCAAACACATTATATAATATATACACTCCGGTTTTATAATCTAGCTTTGAAACCAAACTCAAGACTTAAATGACTTGAACGGTGACAGCTTCTTTATTAAAAGATCATGTTTATGGTCTTGCTGCTTGGGCGCCGTCCTAACCATATAAGAGCCCTTTGGGATTCGAGAACGCGTATGATACCAGCGGTTGCAACCAAACTGACTACTTAAATTGAATCTGGTGTGATAACGTCACTGGTCTGGTCGCAACTCACGAAGCTATATCTACCAAGTGGCTGGCCTCAGTGAGTGGAGCTATGTATTCTAACAACAGCCTATTTCGTTTGCATCGCCCCTCCTTTACTTGGTGACAAGCCACTGATAGAAACTTGATCAGGATGGTATAGCTGGCCAACAAATCCGTTTTAGTGGAGGATAAATACTTGCAAATTTATGGTTATAAATGCAAATTCTTGTATAACTTTTGAATTAGATAGTACCCGCATATTGGTAATGGACCGCATAGAATTGAAGCAAAGAATGAGAAAATTATATGAAAAAGCATAACATAATTTTAAAAAAAAAAAAACAAAGCCAACAAAAAAAAAGCAACAAGTTGTTAGAAAGAAATTTGACAGTCAGTATGATTTAGGAAAATATGGAGACAACTCGAAGGAGAGAAAAGTGGTTCTTCTTGATCTGCATTGTGCCAAGATTCGTCTTCCGCCATTCCTTTAAATTCAAATCTTCTAAAGCTGTTTCTCACGGGATCACAAAATAGAATATATGAAATTTTTTCAAAATGGGAAGCTAAATAAACAAGCTCACCAGCATGGGTGGAACCTATTAAACGCCAATATTGTTTAGTAATCACATCACACTGATCACCTAAACATGAAAGGAAGTCTTGGCTCGACCACTTGTGTCTTTCTGCATCCTCCAAAATCAACAATCTGCTAGTATTTTTCTCATCAACAAAAGCTAACCTTCCCTCATAAGTTATCATATAGGATCTATCTATACCTTCCAGTGGTAATGGTATCATATTGAATTTTTCAGTTTTGATATCGAAACTCATTATAACCTGACGACGACCGTGAAAAATATAGGCTAGATAGTATATAACCCCCTTGATACATCGCCCAATAGTACTATTGAAAGAACGATGGTTTTGGTTTGTTTTGACTGTTCTCCATGATTCTTGAGCTGATCCCAATGTTAAGACTCGACACACATCAGTACTTCTGTCACAAGGAAGGCACATTACTTTGTGTTTACCTTGGGTTGGATCATATCCTAAGAAAACTGTTAAATATTTCCAGCTCTTTCTAGGCTTGGGCAAGGTTACAAACTCTTTCTTGCTTGGGTTCCAAACTCCCGGCGTTCCTGATTCCTGGAAACAGATCAAGCCGTGGACAGATTCCGTAGATAAACCATTAGTTTCTGGGAACTTCATACGATAACAACTAATAGGCTGAGAAGATGAGAAAGACTTGTTCGAACTATGATGAAGAGTATGCCTATGTTGCGGAATAGAGGCAACAAACAGACTGTCATAATTTGTGATGCAGAGTAGAAGACTTGGCCGTGGGGACCGAGTTTCGAACAAGTTGATGAAATATGGATCTGTGGTTATTGATGACCAAAGCTTTGACACGCAACGGAACCTCGAGACAGATTTCTCAGGCAGCCTTAAAAGTATCTCTGAGATCAGGTCGACAGGAAAGCATCCTCTGTAGTCGTTTCTGTTCTTCTTTTGATCTTGTTGCTCCATGTTTGGTAAAAAAAACTAGTTTAGGCCGCATTGATATATGTTTTTCTTATATAATTAAAATTTACATCAAAATTAAAACTTAAACTAAAACTAATCTATATGCGTTCCTATGACTGCTGCTATAGCTATCGTCTTGAGGTTTCTTTTGATTTTAATTTTAATACTCGATTGGCCCGCTCATACGGGCATAATTATCTTATAGATATTTATTAATACATATATTATTATTTCAATAATTAGCATGATGATAAGTTATGTTTATACTCTTAAATTTTTAAATTGGTGATATATTTATCTATAATGAAATTTCTCATTACAATATATATGACTATTATTGAATTACTTTTAAATCTTTATGATTGAAAATATTATTTTTAGATAACAACATAATATATATTAGAATTGTTTTATTTATTTTTGGCCAAAAGTTTTATTATATTAATTTACGTTCAATTATCTAATATAATAGATAAACATAAAATTATAAAAATAAATTTTAATTATAGTACATATTATATATAACTATTTATTATATGCATGATCGTATTATCTCTATTCATGTTAATTAGTACATGTGCATTTATCACTAAAATTAACTTTTTATAAAACCAAACATATAAACGAGGTTAGACAATTATCTAATGTCTGTTCCTATTTACTCTATCTGATGGGTTCTTAGGTATTTTGTTCGCTCCAGTGGACAAAAGCATTTTATAACTATTTTATTAATATATGCATTACTAATGAAAATATTATAGCTATAGATCATAAGTTATTTATTTTCATTTGAAAATTCTTTTGTATTATAATTAAAAAGCTTCATTCATTATATTTATTATTAATAAATAAATTCTTAAAAATAATTTAATATTATTTTTTCGATTATATAAGAATTTTACTTGATTAATATGTGTTTTTTTAGTTTTGGACTTTTTATTAAAAGTATTTTCGGATTACAACACAATATATACAGAAATTATCTTTTCATTTATAATATATATTTTAAGATTTTAAATAATTCTTACTATTGTTAGTTTTAAATTCGTTTTTATTTTTTAGCTAATTTATATATTTTTATTCATCAAGGATATAAATGATATTAACCACTCCAAATTTTAATATGAGAGCTAATATATGCATTACTAATGAGAATATTATATTTATAAATCATAACTTATTTATTTTCATTTGAAAATGCTTATAAATTATAATTAAAAAAGTTACATTCGTTATATTCATTTAATAAATAAATCTTAAAAACCACTTAATATTCTCTTTTCGATTATATAAATTAAAAATTTTACTTGATTAATATGTTTTTTTTAATTTTGAACTTTTTATCAAAAGTTTTTTCAGATTACAACACAATATATATAGAAATTATCTTTTTATTAAAATATATATTTTAAGATTTTGGATAATTCTTACTATTATTAGTTTTGATTTTGTTTTTATTTTTTTAGCTAATATTTTTTTTATGATATTAATCACTCTAACTTTTAACGTGGAAGTTCCGTTGCGAAAAATCACTTCACAAATAATAGTATAGATATTCATAGTATAAGAACTAATTAGAAAACAATAATACTAAATGAAAAAAATTATAATAAAACTGAAAATATTATTATTTTTAAAACAAAGATAATTTTATATATCTTAAATATAAGAAAAATATTTTGTAAACATCTTTTTACTATATATATTGCTATATAAAATTTGAGATAATATAATTTTAAAAGATAAATTCAACTAACAAAATAAAATAAAATTGTTTAATAAATAAAAATAATCCTCCAGGGAGGGTAATCATATATCTTATTATATAAAAAATGTTTTATCTCCTGTGAAACTGTCATGTCAGCGTCAGATCAGAAAGTCGAATCCCGCGGTGTCGACACGTATCACAGGAGAGCAAAACTCAGCATTTCATTAATCTTAGATATGATGGGCTTTAACGAAATCTTTTGTAGTGTTTGAGTTGGGATAAAGCCCAACCACAGCCCAGACAACATGTAGGAATCCATTAGTACCTTCTCTTTCTTCTAGCGTAGGTCTGGGCATTCGGGGTCTCAATCGGATTTCAGTTTTATTCAACCGGGTTTCGAGTTTTTGGATTTATCAAAATTAGCTCATTCGAATTATTTGAAAGTTCGGTTCGGGACTGGTTCGGGTTCTATCGGGCTCGGGTCGGGGTTTGTAAATCTTCAAAAAACCGGTAAAACCCAATGTACTTTCGGGTTCGGGTCCCAATCGGTTCTTCGATTTAAAAATATTTGATTTGTACCTACTTTGTAACCAAAATATAAGTAAAATTGGTTTGTTTTGGTTTCAAATACCTAATTTGTACATTTTTGTAACCAAAACATAAGTAAAATTGATTTAAAAATAAGAAAGGAACATCAATCATGATCATTCAAAATCAAACGAAAGGGAAATATATTTATTGATAAAAAGAAAACCAAATAAATGAAATCATAAAACGAAAACTACGACCTCATGAAATGAGAAATTTGTTTAATGAAAACAAAATCTAAATCTGAATATTTCAAATTTCAACAGCCACCTTTAATTATCAACCTTCATATAATAGAACCATCAACATTTATATAATAGATAAGTATTTTAGATGTTCAATATATATTAATGTATTTTGAATACATTAGGAATTGAGATTATGTTTGGTATAAAATCTTCCTGAGGTTATGAATGTTTCGGTTCTATCGGATATCCATTCAGATTGGGTTTGGTTCGGATACTACTCATAACCTGAAATACCGAAAAACAAGATCCATTCGGTATTTATGTTGGGTTCGGATCGGTTCGGATTCATTTTTACCGGATCGGATTTGGTTCGGATTTTGGGGTTCGGTTTATTTATCAAGCCCTATTCTAGCATGTCTTTTTTATGGCTTATCTTCCACGATTGCAGAACCTCTGTGTAAAGCCTTTGTTCCTCATTGAATCCACTTCATAACGTATCTCCTTTACCTCCCCCTCCCCTCCGTTAACCTCTGCCACCAAATCAACATTACTGACAATTTTCTCGAACTCATCTCAAATCCCTAATTCCTGAAACTATAAATAGGAATGAAGACCTCACCAAATGTCACAGCTTCACGAGATCAATCATATTCTTTCCTTACAAACACAGCCTGTCATCGTCATTTTTCCACTGGCTCAATCTGTTCAAGATTTCTCCGCCATGATAAAATCAGGGTTTCGCTTGAGAAGAAGTGTTAGAATCGAGTTAATTATGGGCTTCCAACTTAAAACCAATTGGTGATTAGTGGATTGGCCCTAACTCTTTATATATTAGTTAATGTCCCATAGAATTCCCGATGTGGGATATAATATCCCTAATACCCCTCCTCGAGATGATGGTTCTTATCGGCCAGAAATCTCGGAACTTTAAGACAGTTATACTCGGTCGAGCGAGTCAATTACGACCTTTATACCAGGTCGGGAAGGGTTAATCACGACCTACAAACCCGGTCGGAAGGGTCATATTAATTAGGGGTTTAGAGTATTTAGGATCTGGGCTCTGATACCATGTTAGAATCAGGTTAATTATGGGCTTCCAACTTAAAACCAATTGGTGATTAGTGGATTGGCCCTAACTCTTTATATATTAGTTAATGTCCCATAGAATTCCCGATGTGGGATATAATATCCCTAATAAGAAGACCAATCCGTATCCGCAGAAACTATCGTCGTCTTTTTCTTTGTCTTAATTGGTTCATGATACCTCCGCTATGAATTCGTAAGGAAAGTCGACGTCCAGATAACTCAAATATGCTTCCAGGGAAAACATATTTTACTCCTCCATTATGTTTTCTCCAATCAGCTTCTTCCATAAGAGGAAGAAAAAAACATGTGATGATGGGTAATAAGCAGAAGAGCAACGTCACCATTGAAGATCGGAAGGGAATTTCCATAGCAGCAGCTTCAGCCATTGATAGCGGCATGAAGAAATCACTTGGTGGCGGAGGAGGGACGACATCACTCGGAGGTTGTGGTGGTCAGGGTTGGTTTGTGTAACTGGCATCTACACTTCCTCAAGTTCTGCAACAACACCGAGCGACTTCGGTTTATAAACAGCATAAGAAAAGGTCACATTGGTGCTTACATCAAACGTGTCACTGAACTCTCATTTGAGGTTCTATGATTATGAAGTTTTATGATTATGAATGTGAAGAATTTACTTACTGTATTCATGTTTCCAGTGAATATCTTACTCTCATCACTTGAATTGGTTTTAATCTTCATTTATAAATAAAAAAATTCTTAGATTCATCCCCTAGATGAACTTATAGGTTCACCAACCCATGAGAATTAGTTATTTCATATGCAGATTTTTTCAAAACAGGAAACAAAATATTTAAAATTTGTTTTTTAAACAAAAAGATAAAAAAAACAAATAAAAAAATAATAGCTGTAATTTTTTTTAATATTATTAAAATCGTTCATGCTAAACTATAAACACTAAATCCTAAATCTTAAATCATTCGTTCATACTAAACTTTGCTTGCTCTGGATAAGGCAAAAAAGAGGAGGTTGACGAGAGCATTCTCAACAAAAAAGGGCAGTTGAGGAGAGAATTAATGTTGTGATCTCTGGGTACAAGCCAATAATGAACCAAACAAATATGGATAAAACGTTTTTGACGAATTGCAAACGGGTTACTCCCAAATTGATATCAAAACTGAAGTTTATCAAGGAAAAAGAAAGGCATGGGCGAGTACATGGCAAGACCGTAATTAGCGTGAGGTTGACATATTGATAAAAGCACACGAAATGAACTGAAAATAACCTTAAGTTGAGTTGAATTAGCATTCAAAAGTTTCTCTCCAGCTGAAGAATGAGCGTGTTCTTGGGCCATCATAGAAACATAGATATGGTCGAAAACGGAACGAAAAATGAAACTTTACGACAGCTGTTTCGTACACGTTCACTTGCATCACATATACAAGTGCTCTCTGAACCGTGCAATAAGGTCACCCATAACACGGCTCTCCCATTTGAGTTATTTTAGTCCCAAGCCATGTTATTCAGTGATATTGGAAAAATGGCAGCGTAACGTAAGAACTAGTATTGAAAGCTAGTCCTCTTTTGATGGTGGGTCTGAGATGCTTTCGACGACCTATGTTGTGTTGTGTTGAAGGAATATCAGATGATCTGATCGATTGTGTAAAGCCCACAGTAAGAACGGAACTGAGGAAAGTATATATAAGTATACAGAAAATAGTTCTTTTCTATTATATTAGGATTTTCTATTCTATTAGATTAGTACTAATTAGTGATTTTCCAGCTGAGCCTCCTTTATTCTGTGATTAACTGTTGGCACAAGTCCGTTATCTCAATTTAATATTTATACATGTTATTGTTATATTATGAATTCTAGAGATATCTTAGAATATCTTGAATTTTTATTATTTCTATTATATATTATATAATTATACTAAGTATCTTTAAGTAAATATCTTATTATATAAAGCTTGGTTCTTCAAAGTTACTAATTAACACGATCGCGACACATGTCAATTATAATTTTAAGATTGTGACATGTGTTAAAATACATATAAGTAAATAAAATCAATCTTATCTTTTTGAAAAATTAAACCAAAACAATTATTTACATATAGAAACGATTTAAAAAGTAAAAGTAAATAAAAAGTAAAAAATAACTATGAAAGAAATAAAAAAATAACTGTAAAGAAATATTAAATAATGCTAATTTTCCTTTATTCAAATCCTAATTTAAAAGTTCATAACCAAAAAAAATTGTCACTTAAAAACAATTTAAAAAAAAATTATTATTAAACCAAAAATGTAAAAGTCTCATTAATGCTAATTTTCATTTATTCAAATCTTTGTAATTAATATGTTCGCGACACATGATAAATATAAATTTAAGATTGTGACATGTGTGAATCTAGATCATAATTAAAAGTTATATACTAAGATAATAACAAAAACAATTTTTTTAAACAAAAAATAATTACAAAATATTATTTGATAGTAATTTTCCTTTTAATATTGTTACATATGTTAAAAATATATGATGATCAAAATTATATATATACTAAGATAAAAATGGATTTTAAAAAAGTAATTTGATAGTAATTTTCCTTTAAAATTATTATTATTTTATAGTAATTTTCCATTTTCACAATCCTAAGCAAAAAATTATTTGATAGTAATTTTCCTTTAAAATAATTATAGTTATTGTCTAAAATTAATTTTGAAAAAGGTAATTTTCCTTTTAATAAGTTTCTAAATTTTTTTTTAAGATTTAAAAATGGAAAATATTATATTTTATAAATCTTTCTTATTTAGAATTTTTTTTAAAATACAAATATTATCATATAGTCTGTTACAATAATTTTCTGTTTAGAGTTTAAGAAAATTATATTAATATCAAATAATTATTTCAAGTTACTCCTAAATGTTTTTATAATTACTATTTTACAGTTCATATCACTATTGTTTTTACAATTTGTTTTTGTTAATTAAATAATATTTAGTATCAGGTTCATCATCAAATACTCTTTTAAAAAAAAATTATTATGAAATTAATTTTTCCTCTGTATTTAAAAAAAGAAGCACATGTCACAATCTTAAAATATATAATAAAATTGTCATGTGTCACGATCATGTTAATTATAAACTTTTAAGCGATATGTGATAATAATTTTATTTTTCTTAATTAATAAAATAGGTTTTTAATTTTTTTTTACTTTTTAAAATCCTAACATACATAGAATTTTTTTCCTTTTTAAAAACAATTCTGATGAAAGAGAATAATAAAATTTTATTTAATATTTATTTTATGAATTTGATGATAAACATGATACTAAAATCTACTAAATTAAAAAACTAATATATATAATAATATCTTTTAAATATTTTACAATTATTTTTCAGATCCTTTTTCAAGATTTTTAAAAAGTAATATTTCTAAATCAATTACTATTAGAACTTTTTAAAGTTACTTTTTACTATTAAAATTATTAAATTTACATTTTTCAAAATTCGTTTTTAGACAATAATTATAATTATTTTAAAAGAAAATTACTATAAAATAATCTTTTGTTTAGAATTGTTAAAATGGAAAATTAGAACAATTATAATAATTTTAATATTGTATTTTCAAAAATAATTATAAATATTATTCAATAGTAATTTTCCTTTTTTAAATCTAAAAAAATATAATTACAAACGGTTATTTAATATTAATTTTCTTTTTAATATTGTTACATGTGTTAGAATATTTCAAGATTAAAATATATACATACTAAGAAAATAGAAAAATAATTCGAATAAATAATTTTAAAATTAATATATCAGTAAAAATTAAATTTTAAAATTATTTAACAGGGAATTTTGAGAAAATTTCCCTTTTTAATAATCCTAAAGAAAAAAAGTTTATCAAATAATTTATTTAATACTAATTTCGTTTTAACACAAATAATATGTACATATTATTATAGATAATAATTTTTGTTTATATAAAACTTGGTTCTTCAAAGATAATAATTAACATGATTGCGACATGTGTCATAAATTTTTCAGATTGTGATATATGTAAAATATGATACAATTCTCTTTTTTAAGATTTAAAATAGATTAAGAAAAATAAAAGTTCTCATTACAAAAATAGTCTTAAAGTACTATTTAGATTTAATATTTTTAGAAAAGAAAAATTACAAATTAACATTTTTATTATTTTACATTATATATTGTTAAAAATATATGATAGTAATTTGAGATTTTTTATTGCGACACGTTTTAAAAATAAGATACAATTCTCCCTTTTTAGGATTTAAAAGAGATTAAGAAAATGAAAAATTTAATTACGAAATAGTCTTTAAAATTTATATTTTAGGATTTAGTATTTTAAGAAAAGGAAAATTAAAACATTACCATTTTTAGTATTTTACACTATATTTTGTTAAAATATTTGATAGTAATTTTCATTTTTTTAATTCTAAACAAGAAAATAATTGTAAAACCCTATTTCAAAGTAATTATTTCTTTGTTAATTTGTTTTCTAAAAAAATTGTGACATGTGTAAAAAATGATACAATTCTATTTTGTTTATGATATAAAAGAGATTTAGAAAAGAAATTTTTTATTACAAAATAGTCTTTTATGGTTCTTTTTAGGATTTTATAAAAATACTATCATATAGTTTTTAACAATTACATATTGTTAAAAAGATTGATAGTAATTTTTTTAGGTCTAAACAAAAAACAATTGTAAAAAGATATTTGAAATTAATTATCTTTTTTAAAAAGTTTTTTTTTATAATTTTGTTTTTAAAGATACTAAAGTAAGATAATTATAAAAGATAAATATTATCTTTTAAGAAAAAAATATTAAACAAAAACGAATTATAAAATCCAACAAGTACAATAAATTATTTAATAAAAATAATGAATAAAAACTAACTATTAAATAAATAATATTCCTTTTTCAAAACCTAAACAAAAGAAAATTGGAAAAGTATTCTTATTAATTTCTTATAATTAACTAACTTTGCTTTTTAATATATAATTGTATGTTAAGCAATCATGAAAAAGAAGCTACAAATATTTCACACTATATTTAGGTTTAAGTTTTCATATATTAGTTTTACAAAACAATAGTATTTATGTGAAAAATATTACATGAGTATTTTATTTAAATTTCTTGATACAACTCAATTTTTTTTTATTATCATTATTACATCTTATGATGCTAACATAATTTTTTTTAATTATGAGGTCGTCGTACTACATGAGTATTTGCGAATATGATGAATATGTGTTTGTACATATAAGAAAAATATATAATTATTAAAACATAAAATAATTTTTTATTATAAAATAAATCTCACACAATATATGTAAATAATTCATAAAATTATAATAAAATAATTATTATTTTATGTTTTTTTATTGAATTAAACATCAAACAAAAAACCCGTTGCAAAGCAACGGACTCATATCTAGTATATATATAATACTAATATACAATCTAATAGAAATATATAGAGTAGAAACTACTATAAATAGAATAAAAGAATAGGCAAGAAACGCCAAACTAAATATATGGACTTATTAATCTTTCACAATCAAATAGATGTATTATCATAATCTCCCTGTTAGATTTTTTTTTTGTTATTTTTGTCTTCTAATAGTCATTAATAAAGAAAAAAAACTTATTCATTTAAAATTTATACAAAATTGATTGGAATCTGATCCAACAACAGATAATTTTCGGGAAATGTAAAACGATGCAAGACTCTCTATAGATCTATATCTTTATTTGAATTATCTATCCCTATGTAAGCAAGAGAGGAAAAAAACTTGGTTTAACTTTCTAGTCAAATTTGAACTTCCCGAAAGCCAAAAAAATCACCTTTTTATCTTGTTGATAAAGGTTTACTGAGTAGTAGTAAACAAAAATATTGATAAAAAGGATTTGAAAAAAAAATGAATTTTTCAGGGTTTTTCGTTTTTTGATTCTGGACCCGGAGAGTTATTTCTTTCAGTCTTTATTTTTCTACCCATAATTAGTATTATTGGGATTTATCCTGATTTTGTGCTCTTATTATCAAGTGACAAGGTCGGATCTATTTTATCTAACTATTTTTATGGATAGTTTTCAGGAAACAAAAGAAAACATTAAGGCTCTAATTGGTGACCACAAATGGAATAATAGGAACAAAGAGGAATGGAATGCAGAGGAACAAAATAATAGGAATACTTATTCTTTATTGTTCCTTGCCAGATTTTATAAGGAATACTTTTACTTTATAATTCCTTAAATTAAAAGGAACGAAAAAGAACACTAGAAAAAAAATATTCCACATAAATGGTGTAAAATTTGGGGAATGAAGAGGAATCACTCATTCCCATTCATTCCTTTGGTCACCAGTTAGAGCCTAAATTGAATTATAGTAAGAAGTCTTTAGTTTTTGTATTGCAAAAACCTTTTGAATCATTGTAAAACATGTAAGAAGGGGAGATGATGTTTTTTGGCTGAGAGCCCAGATCCTGGAAGATGCGGCGGAGGAAACTTAAAGCTAGCTCTGTGAAGAGATGATAAATATTGAATGTGGTTGCAAAGACTGTTATGATAAATATTGAATGTGGTTGCATTTTGTCATCTCCTCGGTGTTGTACACTCAGAACTCCAACCTAAGGTGATTATAAGACTCTTTAAGACAGTAAACATTTGGCAAAAATGCAACTAAGATAAAAAAAAATGGCTTACAGCCTCATATAAACACCAATTCAAATTGATGTTAAGGTTTACAGTTTAAAAAAGCATACAGCCTCATATCTATTTTCTTTCTTGGTTTTTGTTCCCACATTCTATACATCTGCATCTTGTGGAACAGCACACTCCACCCTTCAAAAACATCATACCAAATTAGAGGAAGGTTAATCAAATAGATTGTATTAGAAGAAGAAAGAAAAATGAAAAAAAAAAACCTGAAAGCATTCACAGTTTTTATTGGAGCATTTTGATTTCTTGCAGTTGCAGCCTCGTCTGTGGTGACCAGAAGCTGGAGTTTTGCTAGCATCGTCCTGTGTGTCATTACAATTTGTTATCCTTTCAGACAAAGAATGATGTAGTGCATTAAATAGGATGTGTTAAAAGGATCTTACCCTTGTTTCTTGAACAGGATCCGAGCTTCTACTGATGATTTTAGGAGCAAATGCAAGTGGGTTCCGAGACTCAATCTTTTTGCGACTATTCAACACGTCCTCTTTATATATAGGTATGTTGTGGCAATTAATGCATGAGCATGGTGGCTCTGTAGAACAATAGACTCCAGCAGCAAAGCATTCACAGAAACTGCACATAAAAACATCAAGAGAGAATCAATACACCAAGCTTTTTGATGAGAAGCCTAATAATAGATCACAAACAAGTGGAATTATGTATCTTACAGTTGCAAACACTTGGACTTTTCGCAGTTGCATATCCCCTTACGTGACTCTCCATCTCCGGCTTCAAACTTCAGCCCCCGTGTGTTTAGTACAATGCCGATAGCTTACTAAAACAGAGAAGTAGAATCTATCAAGTAAAGGTAAATTACAGGGGTCTGCTGAGTTCGTGGGTTAAGTTGCTGCAGTGATGCCAATACACTGCCTCCTTGATGATTCCCATCGACCATCTCACTGTTTCAGGACAGGACGAGAAAGAGGTAAAACAGTGTGAGGACAGTACATATGCATGCAAAAAAATAATAATAATAATAAGCAGAGAGAATTTTTTACCCATGATCCATGTGGGGTTGGGATGTCTCGGTGTTCATTGGATTGGGTTGCTTCATCTGCTCCTGCTCTTTAGCTTGCTGCCGCTATATATCAAAGCCATAGGTCAGTTACCAAAACAAAACATATCTGTACATGATAGATAAGCCAAGCCACCTCTATAAACTCAGAAGGGTTCCAGTTTATGGCCGTAACCACGCTTTCTATATCTACATCTTCCAGCGCTCCAAACGATTCCATGTCACTCTGCTGCAGCTATATTTCAAAGCCACAGGTCAGTTACCAAACAAATAAAATCTCCAGATGGTAGATAAGCCATCTCTATATACTCGGAAGCGTTCCACAATAGGGAGTTAAACAAGCTTCCTACATTTCCATCAACTTGGGGAAGAAACCATTCTGCTTTATCTTCTAGGTCTTCCAAATCTTCAAACGCTTCCATGTCATCACACATCTTCAAACGCTTCCATGTTAAGAATGATGAAAATAAAAGGGATCCATGGGAAATGCATGAGGAACATAAGAATAATCATACCGGTTGGTTTGCTGATGAAGCAAGACCACCTATTGCATCAGAACCATACATCACTGGTCCTTTTGGCATGTCACCAGTTATAGCAACTCCTTCGTTAGGGGTATGCGTTAAAGGAGTTGACGGCTGTGAGTTGAATGGGCCGACTGTGTTTCCCGTCCTTGCTCTTTTGTGGTTGTTCTATCAAAGGACACGAAAAAAAAGGAAGTTGTTGGAAAATCATCTCACAAAATGAAAAATATACTAAACATGGACCAAAACACATGATCCACATAAAAGTACCTGCTGTGATAGTAAAGGATCTTGTTGTCTTGGAGATGCCCCAAGATTAACTCCACTATTGTTTTCCTGCACGTTCAAGAGATTCAGATGCACACCAAAATAATTGATTGGAAACTTAGGAGATCTGAATAGTCATCAAGTAAAGGTATATTACAGGGGTCTGCTGAGTCCGTGACTGAAGTGCTGGTGAAACACCTCCTTGATACCTCCCATGGACCATCTGACTGTTTCAGGACAGGACGAGAGAGGGGTGAAACACGGTGTGAGGACAGTAAATACGCATGCAAAGAAAAAATTGTCAATTTTTTTACCCGTGATGGATTGTCCCTGCATCCATACTGGGTTGGGATGCCACAGTGTTCACTGGATTTGGTTGCTTCATCTGCTCACCTTGTTGCGCCTATATATCAAAAGTCAAAACCACTGGTCAGTTACCAAATAAAAGAAATATCTCGAGATGGTAAGTCGATAAGCCCCACCTGTGCAACAGACTCATAATGCTTCTCAGTCACCCTAGCAATGAAGAAGTCCCAGAACACAAACCACCACTTAGAAAGAAACCCACCAGGAGTATTAATTGCTACATCATTCACAAGAATCAGCAACGAGTCAATCACTTAGCTTTAGAAGTTAGAACCCAATACACAGTGAGAATCAGAACAATCAAAAGAAGCCAACAGGAGAAAAAACATACAAATATGACCCGGAGGGGAGGCATGAACGACTCAGCGGTGTGATACAGTTTCTTCTTCACCAGATAATCGTATATGTAAACGTTAAGCCCCTGCTCTACAGCAGACTCAGAACGCTTCTCTTTCGTCTTAGCAATGGAGATGTCCCAGAACATAGACCACCACTCGAACAGAAGCCCACCAGGAGTATCAATTGCTACATCATTCACACAACACAAGACAACAAATAAACTCCAACGAGTTCAATTCCCACTGAAACAAAGAAACGGCTTTACCTTTACCAACATGATCCAGAGAGACTTTGCCTTCTGTCATAAAAGACTTAGCAATGTTATGCAGTTTCTTCTTCACAAGGTGATCATATATGTAAACGTCAAGCCTACGTATACACCCACACAACCAACAAAAACATGTAAAAGGGAAACTCAAGAAAACTAATAAAAGGTTAAAACTTTCCACGAAGAACTCAATTTCAGTTTCACTTACATCTTATCAGCTTCGGAATCACTCTGCGCCATAGCTTCAACCCCCCCAAGATAAGTAGTGAGCGAATCTTCTTTTCCGAAAGTCGGTAGCTTTAGAGAGAAAATTCAAATGAGCTTCGGGAGGTTTAAAGCGAACGCGATATCTAGTTGATGATTGAAGAAGGATCACAGTTTACTTGATCGAAAAGAAAGGTTGTTGAGAATCTACCGTTGTTGAGTTACTGCCTTACTTCATCGTTTCGTTTTGAGAGATTAGAGTTCTTGATTGATTGAAAATGTAAAGATTTCCGTTTCCGGTTTTGAATTTGAATTTGGTTTTAGATGTGGTTGTTTGGTAGTCGGTCAGGTTGGTTTTCATGAATTTCTATTATCCAATTCTTAATCAAATCAACCCAATCAATTTAACTCTAACAACTATCCAAGTTTAAATCAAAATCTAAAATATCGGTTCAATAAAAAAAGACCAAAATAACCGAGAACTGAACCAAACTAATATATATTCAGTGATGTTTTGGACGAACCTAATTAACCAAAAAAACAAATTAACCGAACCGATATAACCGAATTAACCGAACCTAATTACTATTTTTATTTCCCACAACCAGACAAAGAAAGAAAAAAACATTTGAAATCGAAGTTATCACACCGGAAAGCCTTTTTGGAGAGATGTCGATGGGAAGCGACTCGACGTGGGTGGGGAAGAAACCGATCAGGCGCATCGGCGGATTCTCTGATGCTCTCTCCATCGCCTCCGATCTCGGTTACTCCGTCGCTCCTCCTCCCTCGCAGGTCGCTTCTCCAATCTATTCGCTCTGAAAATTCAAATCTCATCAGCATCGTTTACTAGGTTTCACATTACTTCAATTAGCTAGAGATAGTAACTACTGTTGAATGTTTCTGTTAGACTGAGCAAAGGGTTCGAGATCTGTAATTTTCCTACAGAGGCTTGTGAAGTGTGGAATGAATCTCAATCTGTCATGAATTAGAGCCAATGAAATGTTGTTTTATCTAATCAGTTGCTTTAGTAAACAATATATGCTTTGTAGTAACGCACATTGTGCTCAAATAAATTTTGAATGTAGGAAGAATTACAAAGCTTGGCGTCTTCAAATGGTGATGATTTGATAAGGGTGTTGCGGGAGTTATCTGCTGTGCAAAGAAAAATTGCTGATTTTCAGGTCGAGCTTCAAGGGAGGAAGGTAGGTACCGTACCGTCTTTGAGAGATTTGCTTGCCTGAATATTTTGTATATGTAACAACAAGGTTTTTGTTAAATGCTTTGTATCTAAACATCTTTTGTTGTCGAAAATCAGGATGATAAGAATGTGGCACATTTGACTCATGTGAGTGAAATGCAAAAGAAAATCGAGACTCTTTCAAGGATTACTCAAATCTTGAAAGATGTTATACAAAACAAGGTAACGTACTTTCTTTCTCTGTTTGCCTCTTAAAATCTCCTGTCCCTTTTGAGTCACTGACTGCCTAATTTATCGTTCTCAAAACTTGAGAAATTGGAAGTTCTTACTTAAAATGTTTCGGCAGCAATAGCTGTTGTGGAAGTTCTAAGACGGTTTTATCTTTTCAGTCTTTTTCTACACATATAGTTGAAGTCTCTTACATCAGTTTCTCTGTTCATATGACAGGATCGCATCATTGCTCGTCTCCAACAACCTTATTCACTGGATTGTATTCCAGTTGAAGCAGAATATCAGGTGAGTCATGTCACTTCATAGTATTTGCTACTTTGAGGACCAACTAAACCTTTATTATTTTAGTTATCCTCCAGTTCTTTCATATGTAAATTCATGTCATTTGATAGTATCTGATATCTCTGTTCTGCTTTGTTATTTCAGAAACAATTTTCAGAGTTGTTAATGAAAGCCGCCAGTGATTATGGCGCCTTAACAGCATCAGTATCTGATTTTCAGTGGAGCCAAAACTTTAAAGAACCTCCTTCAGTCTGGGGGGTATGTTTTTACTCTCTTTTAAATCCATCTTCTTTCTTGTATAATGTTCATAGTTTAAGAGGAAAGCTCTGTACTATGTCACACTGCGCTATGCTTTCGTGTAAACTTTATATAATTTATAGAGTAATACATCGCCTAAGGATTCTTCTTAGTATAACAGACCAATTGTGATAGTCAGGGCATGGAATTAGATTTCTGTGTTGTTGATAAACAGTTGATGATTTGGTTTTACATGTTATGATCTCACTCTCTTTACAATTTTCGCCCCAGGAAATGCTGCGTCCAATACCGGTGGCACTAGCGTCATGCACGAGATTCTTCGAGGCCATGACCGCGATGAGAGAATCATTCGCAACTCTTCAAGACCTTAGAGTTGGTAGCTCTGCATCTTCTTTACCAACAACACCAGGAAGTAACGAAACGCCACATAGAGACTCGGATTGTGTGACTCCACCTCAAGGGAGAACAGATTCAAGCTTCGACGACTTGGCTGTTCAGACAACAAGGAGACAAATCCATGATCAAAATGAAACAGAAGAAGATGAGAATGTTCAACTTGACCGGAGACTATCTTGGCCTCCTTCGGTTAAGAAGAGTGGTGTTTAGAACATATCCAACAAGAACTTCATTTTAAAGGTGACTGACCCAGTGACCCTCAAAATTAGAGTTTGAGGGTGGGTTACTCCAACAAGTATCCTCAAATTTATCTTTAAAGTTTTATGTAATTTGCATTACATTCCTCAACTCTAATATAAGTTAACTATCATGATTATATTTTCCATTGGTGATGGTACATACACATTGAAATTACTAAACACAATATTTATAAATACAATTTATTATAACACAAAATTACATAAAATAATAATAAAACACATTAATTCATAAAAATACAAATTACTCATTATATATTGTCATTTCCATAGTATTCCCATATATGATCAATCAATATATTTTGAAGTAAAAATTGAACCTCTTGATTTTTTATCTGAAGATTACGAGTTAAAAATTGTTGGAATCGAACATTTTAATTGTAAAATATTTGATCTTGTACTTTTGATCTTTATTTTGTAATATATTGTTCAATGTAATATAATTGTTATGTGAAATAATAAATATATTTTAAGTAATATTATTTTTTATTAATTTTGTTTTAGTTTTAACATCTTTATATATTTAAGTAAATGTAGTTATAAGGACTAAAGTGATAAGAAAATTAATACTAGTACAAATATATGTGAATTACAATTTTATAAGGATTAAACTGAAAAATAAATAGTGTTTTAAAAATCTGAATAGTGGAAACTCAAATTTGAGTGTTTGAAGGTCTGTTGGAGAACCAAAAACTTCAAAATCGAGGGTTTGAGGGTCTGTTGGAGATGATCTTAAGCACACCGATGTTACTTTTGCTTGAGGTTCTTAATATCGATTGTGTTTTTGTTCTATCTACATCTGTGTCATTTATGATGTTGAAAATCTTTAGTGAAACTTGAAAGTAGATTAAAAGTAGTGTATATTATATTCAACATTGGTTATACAACTGTATTATAACTAATGTTTCAAGTTCTTACACTCTCGCGCCGCCTCAGCACCACTCTTTCGTTATCGAAGATTCGTCCGTCTATCAAGTTTTTACGTCTCCTCCGTCAATCAAAATCATCCCCTTGTACCCCTGTTGCTGGTGGTAAAAAAAATTAAAACATTGATCATTTTGAAATGACATAGTATACAAGAATTGTAATGTTGATTTCATATATTTAATTTTTAAATCATCAAATTTTGTTCAACAAAAATAGTTTTAAAATAGCTTCGACTATAGTCAATCGATGATATGGTTGAATATAATATAAACTTCAAACATATTTCTTTCATAGATTTATGGATCTCTTCTAGTGAAGAACCCTAAATCTAATTCAATACAAATAATTTATATCTAAATTTATAAATGCAGTAACTCTAATTGTCTAGATCTAGTATTGTCTAAGTGTAGACCATGAATTTAAGACCAACTTTAATTGAGAATCACACCTAATAGTATTTAACTACCTAGTTGTGTAGCCCGGTTTAGTTTTTCTGTTTCATGTTTGGTAAAATTTATAATCTGCGATCACCATACATGAATAATGCACTGAATTTTGTTGGTCAATCGAATTATGAATTGACTAGTATGATCGAATCACATGTTTTCCATGATTTCTTTGTTAGAGGTCAGATTTTCACTTTAAATTTTACCCATTACATAGCATTACTAAATGTAAAAAACTTGTGCATTATATCACTTAAAATAGCACTAAAATCACCTCATTCATGTCATCTTTTTGTTGATCATAAGCATGATCTCAAATATTAATCTCATTTATTGAGAATAGTTAAAGAAGATTTTAGATAAGAAAATTTCTTTAAGAATAAACATTTAAAATTATTTTTCGCTATTTTTCTATGCTTCTTTCAGTTTTCTATATATCTTTTTTTTCTTTGGTTTTCTTGAGTGGAGTTCTCATATCTAAAATATTCATATTATTTTGAACTTAAAAAATCAAAGAAGTTTTCAGAATTGTTCATTTCAATTGTTTTTCAAAATATAGATCAACATTGGTCTCGTAGAATATGTTTAAGGGTTTCAAGATAGTTTGATTTTGTCTAGTTTATCTGTAATTATTTGGCATGGTTGAGTTGTTTGTGTTACCAAGATGATAATAATGACTTATTTTTGGATTGCTTTTAGCACGATTCTATGTTTGTTTTTTTTTTTTTTTAACTAATTCTATGTTTGTTTCTTAACAATATTTAAATTTGTTTTTTCGAGGATGCATAATTTTGCTACCAGAAATATGTTACACAGTTGAAATATGGTGAAGTTATAGATGTATTCAAAACTTTCGTGGATATTAGATAAGTTACTATGTTCAGTGATAATTTTTGGAATATATGTGTTATTATGAAATTTGATTATTTCTAGCTCACAGTAGTCACTATTTATTTATAAGTTGCGGTGTGAACTGATGCTGCAAAATGTCTTGTTTTGTTTTTATATATATTCAAAATTTTCTAGTATTGTGCTAGTTTGATTTTATTTGGCCAGTAGTTTGATTTCTTGTAAAGAGAATGTAGATTATGTATCTATATCATCAATAAAGCTGAATTCACATACTTCAGCTTGTTATTTACTAATTTATGTGATTAAGTATATGCTTATACAATCTATAATAAATTATTAATGTTATTCAATCATGTATTTTAATAGAGTTTAAATCTAAACGCAATTAACTGTTATTCAAATAATGATTATAAATTCTATTTTAAAATCTAGAGTTATTCAATGAATTATTATTTAAAATCTAGTGTTATTCAAATTTTAATGAATTTTAAAGTTTTTTGTATTTTGAATTGTTTTCAGATAATATTTTATGGATTCTCATGAACAAATTATTAAATTCAAAATCCAAGGTATACTTGAGAGATTTTAGAATCAATCCAACTTAAAAATTAAAAATTTGATAGATTACAAAATATTAATAACTAATTTTAAATCAGTGATCGAATAACACTCCCTAATTTTTGACCGGTTCTTAAATAAATCTTGTGTTTTCCAGTTGGTTGATGCCATATGGTTTTAAAGTCCAGGGAAATTTTAATCTTCTACTTGTTTCTTTTTTTCTAACTAATAACTTATAAATTTCTTATTGTTTTTTTTTTTTTTGCTTTCAAAACCTTTTGGACCTGCATAAGAATGGTATATACTAGTATACAGGAGAAATACAAAAACCCAAATCAAGTTCATGGAATATGCACAACCACTTCAACTATTCCAAGTTATTTTATCTGAATGTCTATTACATGAAATAAGTAGTTAAAACGTTTGTGATCGATCTCAAGATTCCTAATGAACAATAATGCAAGTAACGTGATTCTGCAATAATGACATTTACATAGGTCTATAAATTATTGAGAAACAACAACATCACTTTGCATTGTTTTTTTTTTCTCAATTATTACGTAGCTTCTAGTAGATAGAATTATAAAGCGGCGTCAAGGACCCCACCCACGAGTGCTCTCTCCATACATTTTCCGTGGATTTTGTATTCGCAACCGAGACGATCACATACGTCCAAATTTTGATTTGTTATTGGGCCACTCTCTCTGTACTCTCACGCGCCCAGAACGCGTGCTCTTTAACAAATACCAAACCAGAACTAATCTGTTTCCCTCTTTGGTTTTGTTTCTTATATTGGAAATTCTTTCATAAACCCCAGAAATACAAAAGCATATGTACTTGCTTGAATACAAGGGAAATAGTATTCTAGTGTTTTTACTTAAATTGACGCTTTAAATAAAAAGATAAAAGAAGATTTATGTTAAGAGAAAAATTATACTTGTTCAAAGCCGTCTCGTTCAAAGCATATGCTACTTTGCTTGTACATTTACTGCTCCCTCCGTTTCTTATAGAGTGTCGTTGTGACATTTTTCACACAGATTAAGAAAGTTGTTGAAATATATGTAGGTTGTAATTAATTATACCTCTTTGACCAATAGTATTTTAGATAAATAAAATTATTTATAAAATCAATGCAGTTTGCAATTAATTTTCAGCTGAAAATTAGTATAATTTACATTGAAATTGTAAAATGACACTCTTTGTGTAACAAAAAATAAGCTCAGAATGACACTTATTATGAAACAGAGGGAGTATCAAATGATAAATTATTTTATCAAATTTCAAGGCTTATAATTTATTTATTTCCAGATGCGTGCGGTTCAATTAACCCAATTAATATCTGCAGTTAATTTATGTATCCATCCATCCATCCAGAGGCGATGAATATTCGTGCATTGTCACAACGATGATACGCTGTCCAAGAAAACCCAAGGTCTTAAATACTTTTTTTCTTGTCAACAGGTCT
The DNA here is from genome assembly GCF_000801105.2 of Raphanus sativus. NCBI lineage: Eukaryota > Viridiplantae > Streptophyta > Magnoliopsida > Brassicales > Brassicaceae > Raphanus > Raphanus sativus. Next base: position 18,871,347 of record NC_079513.1, on the reverse strand, counting down.
TAAATACTTTAGTAAATGCAATTTGATTGTCTCTTTTCCCATGCGTGAAATTTCAGTTCTACACAATATTATTTCATATTTAATTTTTTTTTGTTAGTAATAAAGAAGATATTTGCTTTTCAAAAAAAATAAAAATAAATAAAGAAGATATTTTCAATTTACTGTTTCATTTAATAAAGGAGATACTATCATAATATTAATCATTCAACAAATAAATAGTCATGAAAACTCTGAGATTTCATTTAACATGGATATTCCAAAGAAATCAAAACTTACTATATAAATCTAATGATCAAAATGATTAAAATGTTTTATTGAATAAGTAAAAATAAAATTCTCTTTATTTCTACAAAATGTCAATTTAATATTTTTTGTCATAAGAAGAGTACCATTATAATTTTAATGTAACTTTCACCTTAATATCAGGAGAGAAATTTCATAAAAATACCACAACTAAATTTCGTTAAACTTTTTTTTAACTTCTTTTTAACTTTTTAATACCTAAAATTTTCTATTTATCAGTTGAATACTTTAAATAATTATTTTTCTCATATTAATACATATACTTTTGAAATTGTGTTACTTTCATTTTCAATACCCAAATTTTATTTATTTTAATTCAATATACTAATAAGTTTTTAAGAAAAAATTAAAATTTCTAATTTTATTTTAAAATTTAGAAAAGAAGGTAAATAAACTACGGAGAAAATTTAATTTAAATAAAAAAGAAATTTTGAAGGAAAACATAATTTTTTCAGAAAACAAATTAAATTCAGTATTTAAAACTTAAAACTTTAATTACAATTTTTAAGATTATACACAGTTTAGTTACATTTATTCCTCAAACAAAAAATAAATTTAGAATTTTCTAATATTTTTTTTAAACATTTTAGAGATTATTTTTGAATTCCATTTGAAACTTATTAGTATTTTATTAAAATAAATAAAATATGGGTACTAAAACAGTTACAATTTTTAAAATTGATGTATTAAATGAGTAAAATAATTAGTTGACATATTAAATTGAGTAGTGAAAAAGTTTAACAAAATTTTGGATATTTTACAGGAATTTCCCTAATATAAAAATATCAAAATTACGTTTTTATAAAACTTAACGAATATTTATTTTTATATTTATTTCAATAATATTTAAAAATAATAATTTTAAAATTGTTTGAAAGGGAATTCTCGTATTTCAAAATTAATTTTTTTGAAATAATGAAAAAGGTTTTGAATAACCAAAATAGAAAAATATCTGAATTGACCTTTTTACTAAAAATAAAAAAGTTAATTTTTCATTTTATATTGAAATATTTATTTATATTTGTATGTAAGGGTAGAAAGTTTTCTTTTTCTTAAATAAATTCTTTCCTTTTTTCATGTATGCTTTGCTGGTCAAATGAATTATTTTAAGGTCTTCTTAGAAGATTTTCTCAGTTTTAGGTAATAATCTGAAAATTAAAAAAACTGCACGCGCTTGTCAAAGAAGGACCTTATCCCACGCGTTTTATTTATATAATAAACCTTGCCATAAGCTCTGTCTCTCGTCTCTCCAACGTGCTCCGGTGACGATAAAAAAAAAACCGACGACCACTGGCACCGAAACTAACTAACTAACACCAGCACACGCCTCTGTTCTCCGTCTTCCTCGGCTATCAAATTTACAGTTTTACCCCTTTGAGTTGTTGTCTCGTTGGAGAGATATTATTCTTCTTCTCTTCCGTTGCAACTTGCAAGTAATAAACCCAAATTCTCTACCTCCCTCCCTCCCTCCCTCTTCTCAATTTTGAAATTCTCAGTTTTGTTGGCGACATTAATGGTTGTTTAGATTTTTTTTTTCTCTGATCCGTTGTCGCGGCGTGGTCCAATTTCTCCGGCGGGCGGTATTGGTTCGATTTATATTTCTATTTTGAGCTCTAATTAATCTTCTTCTTTAGCCTCAGAGTTTCCTTGTCTGTTAAGTATTCACAGTTTTGACAAAATCTCTCTACATTTAATGTTAGTAGTCTTTATTACCAATCAATTTTATTTTTGACGGTCTTCGTAGCCTAGTTTCTTCTTTGTGATGAATTCATGTGTTTTGGAGTTTGATTAATGACGAAATCCTCTTGTTCAATTTTCTTTTCCCAGTGATTTTGAGGTCAAATTGAGGTTTAATTGGAGAGATCAGAGTGCAAATCATATCGGTGGGTGTTGAGATGGGGAATGCTGAAGAAGCGAGATGTGTTTTCCCCTTGACCAGTCTCCAGATCGGGTAAATTTCTCTTTGCTCTGTTGAGATCACCCCTCATGTCCGTTTGTTTCTCTGCAGCTTTATTATGTGATGACCTGTTTGTGTTTTAGAAGGACTGTACTGTCTTTTGCTTTTTACTTACAATATAACAAGTCCTGTTGAACCTTTAAAGGCAAACTACCTTTTGTCCTTCCTGCACAAAACAAGTTCTCTTTTGGTTTTTTTGGGTCTTTTGACAATTTGAATGAAAGTTGTGCGTTGATGAAAGCACTTGCATTTTTGTTTCCCGAGTGCCTGTTAGGATTCTGATGCTGGGATTTTATATTCCTTTCCTGAGTCTGAAGTAGTATCAGTTCTTGGTGTTAATATTATTAAACATCTTCCTTTGAAGTGAATTATAGTTTGAAACAGCAATTCTCTTGTCTACTTTCATGATATTATTCTCTTCTCCCTGGAAAGGCAATATGGTTGCGTTGTTGCGTGTGTGATTGTTCTGAATCTCAATGTGTGTTGTTGCCTTCTTTTTCAGTAAAAGCACTTAATGTGTTAATAGATACGTGTTTGTTTCGTAGATTTGTCACATTTTATGTGCCTGATGTTCTCTGCTTATCTGTTTTTTTTTCTTTGGTTTTCAGAGACTTGCAGTCATATCTTTCTGATCTCAGTATTTTCATGGGCAATAAAAGTAAGAAGATTTACATATTGGTGGACAACCGGCCGTGGTTGAATCCAGGCACCCGATCTGCTCATTTCTGGCAACTTATGGTTACAAAGGTTTGTAAAAACTGCTTCCAAGTACATTTTCTTGCTGTCTCGCTTCAGGTGAACTGACCATTCTATCTTCGTTTGCAGTCCAGACTCTCCCCTTTTGCAAACTCGAAAGGTCGAGAAGGGAAGAAAAAGCAGAAGCAGGAGGAGGAGGAGAAGCCTAAAGAGGAGGCGTGTTCCCAGCCCAATGACAAGAGAATAAAAGAGCTCAAGAAATGGTTCTCATTGATTGATGCGACAACATTTTCGAAGAACAAAATACCTGCAAAGAAACTGCCAAGCTCTTTGTATCTAAAAAAGCAGCTGCACAAGACCTTGTATGGTTTCATCGTGTTTGAAGTTGAATGGGACAATGTGAGGGGTATCAATTACTTGAATGAGCTACAGGTACTCTCTCCCTGCGATTCTCCACTGTATGCTTTTATTGTTTCTTACTTTTATGTATTATCTTTTATGCAGACAGACACCTCTCTTGCTATTGAAGCCAAGTTGATGCGAAGGTGGGAGTTTGAGAGTATCGATCAAGCTGTAACAAATATGTCTCAGTGGTTCTCTGGATCAAAATCTGAAAGATCTTGCTTGATGGAATATCTTGACACAACTAAAGGTATTATTGTTCCGTTCTCATCAAGAACTTCCTTTGTTCTAATTTAGCTTTAGATATTATTTTCCTAAGGCAAATAAATCTGTTTTAACTGGTGATACATATTGCATGCTTCAACCTTGCATTGTTCTCTAGCTCAAGTAAGCTAAACACTATACTGTAAACACATTCAGGAGAGGAGTTTCATGATGCCGAAGCTGATTTCTCGAAAACTTCTCCTGTTGATGACGACGAAACAAATGACTCTCCTTGTTGCTCAAGAAGTGTCTTCAGCGTTGACCATTCAAATGCAAACTATGATGAGAACGAGCCGCACACACCGCCTCTGACCGGACCATACAAGAGAAGAAGAGTGACAAAGGCAGTCAGCACCGGAGTTGAATTTGACTATATGGAGGAAACACCCAAAAGAAAAGATAACTCGACTGACCACTGGGAAAGCCATGTACCTGATGGTGAGAACATCATTGAACCAACTGAGTATAAAGATGTCCTAGTTCTTGTCAGATTTGGTGACCGGGATCTACCCTTCAAATTCCGAGAGGTTATAATGTCTGACGTACGCTTGCTCACTCTGCTCGAAGCTGGTCTCCCTTCTTGGGTCCTGTTCCTACAGTCTTACCCTGGCTTTTGCCATCTTTATCGACCATGGATGTGCCTTCTCGCCAGAACACTGTACGTGATCATATCAATCATCACCGTTGTGATCGGCTTTTACGACCTGTACAAAAACGTCCCCGTACTAAAGGCCACTGCATCTCGGCTCTGCGGGCCGCTCTTTGATTGGGTCGAAACATGGGACATGGTGTCGCGGATAAAGTACTTGGGGACGATGCTTTTCCTTCACAACGTTCAGAAAGCTGTCAAGTGGGCTATGACGATGGCACGCGCTGTGCAGTCGTTTGTTTCTTTGCTCGTGATGCCTCTGGTGAATCCTCTCTTGGAGGTTCTCGGTTTGCTCATGCCGTTGTGGAACTCGCTGGCGGAGACTGTTGAGAGCTTGGTCTCAGTGGTTTGGATAGTGGTCGAGTCTTGTTACAATATTGTTGGCGAGGTGGTGGAGTTAGTCCTTTTGCCCATCTCGCTAGTTTGGAACATCAGTAAGTAAAAACAAGCATCACTATTCATATTCACTTACGCATATAATCAAAAATCTGATCCTTTTACTTTTCAATTCTGCAGCGAGTGCGGTTTTGCTGCCTCTATTTTGGATCATATCGGAAGTGTTAAAAGGACCGTTCCGAGCGGTTGCTGCATTGGCCAGCGGTTTAGCTTTTTCTTTCTCATACATATTCGATGTTCTCGGAGATTTATGGCAGTACATGAGCAGAGTACTTCAGCTTGCATCAGATTCGCAAGAAGCTGTCAAGACATATGAAGTCTCCATGTGGCGTACACTGTGGGACGAACTCTTTTCTCATGTCAGTAAACCAACGCCCTGATACAATAAAGAGAATCTGAATCCTTTCAGCTTCAACCATTATTACTAAATGTGTTTTTTTGGATTCAACTTTTCAGGTTTTTCGTGCTGTCAGGAGTATATTGAACGGGTTTGTAGCCTTCTTTGCTGCCTGTAACAGACACCGGCTTAGGTAAAGTAGTTTCTTACAGACATTTACACATTGTTATATAGCCAGTTTCTGACATTTGTTTTTGTGTTCTTTTTATGGTTTGGAATCTGCAGTATATATAACCACCTACAAGATTTTATCCAGAGACTACATGGGAAAACCTCGAGACGAGACTCTAGAAACTCAAAATATGGGAGGTCTGCTAAGAACCATCAACGTACAGTGAGTCATCAATGTGGTCTCTTCTCGGAATCTGTTTTGGCTTATTTGCGTTTCTTCTTACACTGGATTTGATCATTTTCGCAGGGAGATGACATAAGAAGGAAACTGCACCTTGCATAGAAGTCAACATAAGGATCTTAATCCTTTTGATTCTTTTTTTTCTTACCGGAAATGATAGGTTGTTAGAGTATAGATAGATTTTACATTTCACTGATGTTCTGTCGGCAAAAAAACATTTGTCCATTTTTAGCCAAAGATGTATATACTACTTACTATATAGGAAAGGAATGAGTCACTCTTCTATCAAATCCCTGTTGCAAATCTATGTTACAACGTCGTCACTTAATAAAATTTCGTTGGTCTTCCCATTTACAAACTAGATTTTGGGTGGACTATACATAAGTTTCCAAAACTTAAAAGTGCCAAAAAATAGAAAGTGTGTCAGAAAAGGTTCTAATACTCGGTGATTGAAGAACCTTATAAAAACTCCACAGATCATGTGTCACTTGTACTTTCACTATCACTTTCTCTCCATTATGAAACACCGATGTGTACCTAATGGAATCAAGTTTGAAAAAATAAAATACAAACATCAAAAGTAGATGACATGCAGAAAAAATTAAGTAAGCAAGTAAGTGTATTCAAGGCGGTTAAGTATCATATACCTGCTGTGGGCTGGTCTGGAGAAATTAGGTGATCACTTACGTCCAGGTCTTCAAATTCTTTCCCTGGAGATAAAGCTGGAACTTGTTTACAAACTTGTTTCTGGGTGGACTCTACCTTTGGGCATTAGATGAGTTTTGGTGATGAGTTTTGATTGTGAGACAACTAAACTAAATTATACACAAATTTATATATCAAATGGAATCAAAACTCAATCTTCATGCATGCAATGTTCGGCCGGTAAAAACGTGACTGCTACATGCAAACTTCCACCACGTTGACTGTCCCTCCAGCGAAGGTCTTTCCACCTCTTCCCACCGTGAAGCAACATCTTACAATAAGTTTGTTGAAAACGATTAGACAAAAACACAAGAACTCAAACTAAACTTCAATAAGAATTACTCTCTTATTAACTCACTTCAAGCTTTAGAAAATCAGACTCAAAACTAAAGCACCACAACTCACGATGTATCACAACTCGATGACACCGTATTTATATAAAATTAAAGTCTCAAAGATAACAACAAAGATATTTAGATAACTCCTAAAAATCAGGACTTCGATATATCCTAACCATATCTCGGTCAAGCTTATCTTCATTTCAAGTTGATCCAACATTCTCCCCCATCATCTTGAAATCTTTTTTTGTCACATCCTCTACTCCTATGAGCTCTCTCATTTCTGTGAACTTCAATCTTCCCAACGGTTTGGTCAGTATGTCAGCTCTCTGCATAGTCCCAGCCACGTGATGTACTTCAATCAGCTCATTTTCTACACATTTGCAGATGAAGTGGTAACGTCGGTGAATGTGCTTGCTGCGTCCATGGAACACGGGGTTCTTCGTCAATGCTAATACTGATTTATTATCGATCATGATAGCAACCTTCCCAGACTCTACTCATTGTATCTCGCCCTGTAAGTCTTGAAGCCAAATAGCCTGTTTAGCAGCATCAGTCGCCGCCATAAATTCAGCCTCACACGACGACAATGCTACGGTTTCTTGCTTGTGTGAGCTCCAAGTAATCGGACAATCAGCGTAATAAAACACATGTCCAGTTGTACTCCGTCCATCATCCTCATCTACATTGTGACTACTGTCACTGTATCCAACAACTCGACTCTCCTCAGCTCTCTTGAAACATATACCATAGTCGCATGTTCCCTTTAGATACCACAGGACCACCTCTAATGCCGCCTCATGTGACACCTTTGGCGACTGCATATAACGGCTGAGAACACCAACTGAGAACGAGAGATCAGGCCTAGTGTGGAGTAAGTATCTCAGACATCCAATGTTCCTCATGTACTATGTTTCATCCACGCTCTTCTCATTCTCTGCTTTAGATAACTTCAAGCTTGAGTCCATGGGAACATAGACAGCATTGCAGTCTTTCATCCCCGAGTCTTCAAGTATTTTCATGGCGTACCTCTCTTGTTTTAGCGTAATTCCTTCTGAATGTTGAACTACTTCAATACCAAGATAATAAGTTAGTTTCCCCAAGTCGCTCATCTCAAAGTTCTTAGCCATTCCAACTTTAAACTCATGAATGCTTCTGAGACTTGACCCTGTAATCAATAGGTCATCAACATAGACAGCCACTAAGAGTATGTGATCACCATCTTGCTTCCGGTATAAGGCTGGCTCCTTTGAGCATCTTGTGAAACTCAAGCTTCCAAGAACCTTGTTAAGCTTCTCATTCCAAGCTCGCGGAGCTTGTCGCAATCCATAGAGCGCCTTTCGCAGTCTATACACTTTGTTCTCCTGGCCTTTCACTACATAGCCATCTGGCTGACACACAAACACCTCCTCCTTTAGATCACCGTGTAGGAAGGCTGTCTTGACGTCTAAATGATGAACCTGCCAACCCTTTGACGCAGCCAGAGCAATGATGAACCTCACAGTTTCTATTCGAGCAACAGGAGCAAACACCTCGTCGAAATCCAACCCATGTCGTTGTATGTATCCCTTCGCAACCAACCTTGCCTTGAACTTGTTTATACTTCCATCAGCATTTCTTTTTACCTTGAACACCCATTTGACATCGATGGGTTTTGCTCCTTGAGGCAAGTCAACTAGTTCCCATGTTTTGTTTTTAACGATGGAGGCTATCTCATCGTCACACGCATCACACCATACCTTCTTCTCCTTTGCCTCATCATAGTCCCATGGCTCATCGTTGAGACTCAAGAGCAATCTCTCACCATCAAGTTCAGCTAGAAGCACGTAATCGTCTAGATATGTTGGTTTCTTACTTTCTCTGTTGGATCTTCTAAGTACTGTCACATCTTCTTCATTAGTAGCGTCTGATTTTGCTTCCACGTTTTGAGTATCAGTAGTTTGACTTGGTAGAGCCACAGTGAGTTTATCTCCTTCGTTTGTGCCTTCCTCGTCAAAAACTGTATCAATTCCTCTGTTTCCATAAACACCAAATGTTAAGTTGAATGATCCTCTGCTTTCCTCTGTAACATTCGTCCACTTCCACATTCTGTCTTCATCAAAGACCATGTCCCTACTGACAATTATCTTTCTTGAGGTTGGATCATACATCCGGTATGATTTTGTTCCAGGTTCAGTGCCAAGATGCACTAGCATACGTGATCGATCCTCAAGCTTCTTTAGGTGTGGTATGTCAACCTTGGTATAACCTACACATCCAAAGATGCGTATGTGAGAAACAACAGGCTTCTTACCCTTCAGCACTTCATATGGTGTCTTGAGGTCCAGAACACGTGTGGAGACTCTGTTTATGAGATACGTAGAGTGACGAACAGCTTCCCCACCACAGATAGTTAGGACACTCCATGCCTTTAAGCACACTTCTCGTCATTCCCATTAGTGTTATGTTACGTCTTTCTACTACGCCATTCTGCTGCGAAGAATACGGAGCCGTGAGATGCCTGATGATGCCAGCTTCTTGACAGAATGAAGTAAACTCTGTCGATGTGAACTCACCTCCCCGATCAGTTCGGAACGTCTAAATAGTTGTTTCAGTCTCCTTTTCAACAATTGCTTTGAAACGCTTGAACTTTTCAAATGCTTCTCCCTTCTCATTCAGCAGAATGGACCACATGTAGTGAGAGTAGTCGTCAATAAGCACAAAAATGTATCTCCTTCTCGATGGTGTCTGAGGGGAGATAGGACCGCATATATCTACATGTATCAACTCCAGTAATCTTCCAGCTCTGTAGTTGGTGGCTTGTGGGAATGATCTTCGTATCTGCTTGGCTCGCAAGCAAGGAGAGCAGGTATCTCTATCAACGTCAATCTTAGGTATACCGATCACCAATTCATTCTTGATCATTTTGGCCAAAGAATCTCTCCCTATGTGTCCCAGACGAGCATGCCAAAGACTCGAAGCACTCATCGTTGCAGCTTGAAGACAATTCACTGGATCAACTTTACTAATGTTAACTTTGTAAAGTCGATTTGGTGACCTCTGTGCCTTTGCTATGACCCTTCCATCTTTGTCCTTTAGCGTAAGGAGGTTATCTCTCATTAGAACTTCACAGCCGTGCTCTGTAGCTTGTCCAAGGCTAATAATATTGCTTCTGAGCTTAGGAATGAAGTAGACATCAGTTATGATTCTCTTGACTCCATCTTTGCTACTGAAAATGATTGAGCCCTTTCCTTCAATGTATATACGTGAATCGTCTCCAAACCGCACCTTTCCTGTTATTGACTCGTTGATGGATTTGAAGTAGCTTCTATTCCCCGTCATGTGGTTAGATGCGCCATTGTCCAAATACCACACGTTCTCTGAGTTGCTCTCAAACTCCTGCGGTAGTACATTCTTCTTGTTCAAATATACCACCTCATTTACCATCAATTCTTCAGCCTCTGTTGTGTCATCCTCCTTCTCTTTGGATTATGTTACCTCATGTAGTTTCAAGAGACGGTCAGGACATGTAGATGTGTAATGTCCTGTTTTGTCGCAACAAAAACAGGTTATTCTCGGCAAATCTGTTTCACCATAACCTCTTCCACCATATCTTCCTCTTCATCTACCTCTGTTATAATACCTTCCTCCACGTCCTCTTCCACGATATGCTCCGTGGTTTTCTTGGTTTGAGGTAGAGTGAGAGTCAGAATTTGCATACATAAGTTTCTTTCTTGTGTCTCATCATCATCAAGCGCAACTCGTTCTTCAAATGTCTTAATACGTCCAACAATCTCTTCGAAACTCGTAGTCTTCAGATCAAGTACTTGCTCAAGAGAGGTAACGATACGAATGTACTTGCCTCTCGGTAGACTTGAAAGAAATTTCTTCACCATCTTGGTTTCTTCTATCTTCTCACCAAGTGCAGTAGATTTTGAAGAAATTGCTGATATTCTCCACACAAAATCATCAACTTTCTCATCATCCTTCATTTTTGGTCTGTCAAACTCTGAAACAAGAGTTTGCAAACGTGCCTCACATACTCTTTCTGCCCCCATATGTCTCGACTTTACTGCCTCCCAAACCTTCTTTGCAGTATCGAGTTCTCCCACCTCCAGTATAAGTGTTTCTGGGATGGATTGAAAAAGTACTGCAATCGCAGTATTATTCTTCACAGCATCGGTAGATTCTCCCTTAATAGCTTCCCACACATCATGTAGTTTGAGCAACACCTTCATTCGTATTGCCCATATAGTGTAGTTAACTGCAGTCAACATAGGACAGCTGAACGTAGAAGGTCCACCCTCCTTTGGTTTCAACACGACCGTAGATAGGTCTCCCATCTTTGTCTTTCGCTTGGATCGAGTCCTAGTGCTTTGATACCAAATGTTGAAAACGATTAGACAAAAACACAAGAACTCAAACTAAACTTCAATAAGAATTACTCTCTTATTAACTCACTTCAAGCTTTAGAAAATCAGACTCAAAACTAAAGCACCACAACTCACGATATATCACAACTCGATGACACCGTATTTATATAAAATCAAAGTCTCAAAGATAACAATAAAGATATTTAGATAGCTCCTAAAAATCAGGACTTCAATATATCCTAACCATATCTCGGTTAAGCTTATCTTCTTTCAAGTTGATCCAACAGAGTTTGTACCTTCTGTTCAAGCACTTTTCACCTTACTACCTTAAAAACATTGCTAAGCAGTTTATGAATCACATGAAAGATAGAACAAGGAACTTTCGAAATCAATCAAAGGGAGATCTTTGTTTGACCGTTACTTCACTAGAAGAAAGTCGACTCTATTGAATCTTCTTGTAACTGAACCATAAATTCCAGCATACCCATATTCTTTTAATCTGAGAGACTCTACTCTAATACAAGGGGAAAATTAAATGGGTAGAGATTTATACTCCTGGAAAGATTTAGGGATAATAAAATGACCATAAAACCCAACAAAGCAAACAAAATCTAAAGCATGTTTTTACCAAAAAAATTAAAAAAATCTAAAGCATGTTAAAGGGACAAAAGCACTGAACAACACACGAGAAGACTTGTCCAAACGAATTTAAAATCCGACAAGCGGAATCAAAATCGATCATAAGATCAAAAATATTCACATAAAACAACTAAATCTTCATCAGCCCTCTGAAAGATTAAGAATTTGTTAAGAGAGAGATGAAGAAAGAAATTTCTCTCTCTAAGAGAAACGAGGAGAAAACTGCTATGCGCACATATATGATAATATGGTGATTTTATATATATATATATATATATATATATATATATATATATATATAAATAAAAACAGTTTATAACAACAAGAATTTTTTTTCAAAAAGTAGTGAGAATTATTCTTTTGTAATTATGTTTTACCAACAAAATTAAGGAAATCCGCGTGTTAGGCGGATAGTGATGGTGAAGTTCTCTTCTACTTTCATCAGTTTCATGTATAGTAAGTAGATTTTAGGTTTGGTCAAAATATCACATCATATTTTTATTTTAAAGATGTGTAAGTTGGATCAAGAATTTGTAATTTTGAACAAGTATTAGCAGGCATAAAAGTTGGGGTTACTCGAGATAATTTGCTAAGAATGGATTCATCAAACAGTGTTTTTATTGATAATGATAAGGACCCCAAACACTTCCAAAGATTACATCTTACAATATGAAAATAACACTTTTTATAGATTACATCATTTTTTTTTGTGCACATAGATTACATCTTACAATATGAAAATAACACTATATAAAAAGTCAAGTCCAATGAGTAATGACTGGGATAAGCTCAAGTGGAACTTTTTTAGAACATACAATTCCATATGATTCTTCAAGATCAACATCTTTTGCATCCATTCCTTCCGGAAGCTTCCAATCGAAACGGTAAAGAAGATTGATAAGAGTCAAGTGTACCAAAGCCATACCCATACCCATACCAGGGCACATCCTCCTTCCACTACCAAACGCCAACAACTCAAAGTTTAGACCTCTATAGTCGATATCATTTTCCATGAACCTCTCAGGGATGAAAACTTCTGGATCTTTCCAAATGTTTGGATTCCTGTGAACAGCCCAAACGTTGACATGAATCCATGTTTTCTTTGGAATGTCGTAACCAGCGATCTTTATATCTTTTGAAGCCTCCCTTGGAACTAGGAGTGGCACAAGTGGATTTATCCTTAATGTTTCTTTTATCACCATTTTGAGATACTCCAGTTGCTCTATATCTTCATCTGTGATATGGTCTTTGTTTTTGATCACTTGTCTCACCTCGGCTTGCACTTTGTTCATAACTCTAGGGTTTTTAATCAAATGTGTCATCACCCATGTTGCAGTTTGGGCAGAAGTGTCTATTCCCGCAGTAAGAATGTCCTGTAACAACCAAAAAAAAGATAAAATTAGACAATATATAGGGTTCAAATGTTATATAAGTTTTTTATTTTCTTACCAGAAGAATTCCTTTCGTGTGGTTTCGAGTAAGTTGAAACTCTCCAAGTCCAATCTCTCCCCTTTCCATTTTGAGAAGCAAGGCAATGATATCATCTTTAATACTCTCATCATCTAAATGATGCTTTATAGCTTCATCGAAAAACTCATCCATTGCTTTAAAAGCCTTCTCACATTTGCTATGTAACCCTGTGAGCCTATCGATTAGTCCACCAACAATGGGGAAGAAATCTGCTGCCGCAAAACTCCCAATAACCTCCATGATCCCTTGAATGACTTGGTCATAAGTATTCTCAAGTTTACTCCCTTCAAGAGTTATCCCAAATCCAAGTCTACAAATCACACTTGCTGACAATTTCATAAACTTGAGGTTGAAGTTAACCTGTTTCTCCAATGAGGCAGACTGTTTGATGAAATCGACCAAGGAGGCAACTTCTTCTCTTCTAATATGTCCAAAAGACTTGACCCTTTTCGCGGTAAAGAGTTCCACAACTGTCCACTTTCTCAATTCCCTCCAGTATTTGCTATAAGGAGAAAAGCCGATATCATTGCGATTGTATGAAAGTCTTGCACCATACGTCAAATAAGGTCGTGAACAACAATCAACGTCGAAAGTTTTCAAGACGTCTTTCACCGTCTCTGGAGTTGACGCCACAACTGTGGACACATTTCCAAACTTTAGGGACATTAGAGATCCATATTTTTTAGATAATTTGAACATGGAGCGATGAGGTTTTGAACCGAGTTGGTGCAAGTTTCCAATTATAGGAAGTCGTGGTGGTCCGGGAGGTAGGTTTTTCTTTGTCTTTCTCGTGTTATTTGCAACAAGTATAGATGCAAAGAAAACGATTGCAATAACGATACACCACTCATTCATTTTGCTTCCTACACAATAAGGAACAGTTTATTTAGAATCAATTAATAATATGTTAGTTCTCTCGATCTATTTAATAAATTTTAAGAGGATATATACGTAGAATGTTAAGGGGAAGTAAACCCCCCCCCCCCCCCCCCCCCCACTGACCCAAAAGAAAAAACATGTAACGTGGGGACCCTAGAAACTAAAACTTCCAAAGCTTCGGAAGAACACTTATAAAGTTCTTGACACGATCAATGTAAAGAACTTTACCTACGAACACTATACCCATGCAAAGAAAGATGCAACGTTGGAATAAATCAAGAAAACATATGGACACAAAATTACTCAATTAGATAGAGAATATGAGTTTCTTATTAATAATGAAACAGATACAATGACAGAGAGACAAAAGTGGGTAAGATTACCTTCTAACTTTGTGCAGAAGATATGATGTAGGGAGAGGGAGATATAATATATTTTTTTAGTTGTAATTGTATTGTAAGACAAGCAGACGATAGCAATATTTATAACCATGTGAAAGTGAGATGAGGTTGAAATTACATTAAAGACTACGTACTTTGAAATCAAAGTTACATTGGAACACGTTTAGAGGATCACTCGTGATCAATTTGAATTTCTCAAAATATGAGCGTAAAAAAATATATTAATATTTTTGTATTTGAATTTCTCAAAATATTTAAATCGCTATACTGATATTTAAGTTTGTGTTGATAACTTTTAGTGAGAGACTAATGATGCATAGTTCTTCACATAAGCATTTAGGAGTCTTAAATATGGACAAATGCAATTTAGATTTGGACAAGAGTATTATCAGTTATTTCAATAGTAAACATATAGTTCGTGGTATATTTACTGAAAATTCCACAAATATGCAGGTTGTTCTGTTGTTCTTTACAGAGAATCAGGATACAGTTCTATGTGTGCAATAAATAACATATGATACACAACCCAACTTTTTGCCCTAATCGCTACATCACCACATCACCACATTTTATAAGATGGTTTTTATGTGAAGTTTTCCAATAAAAAGAGCTTGACCGGTTCTTTACAAATCAAGATTTAAGGAGCAGTCTTTGACAATCAATAAGAAATTAGTAATTATCTTATGTCCCGAGTTGTTATCATAACAACGTAGTAATATAGAACTCCAAAGAGAAAGGAATGCTGCTAAAATATCCCAAGATAAGGTGACACGCATTTGTTTGAAAAATTGTTGTGGTTGTTACTAAACGAGGATGAGTGTATGACTTGGTTTGGTAACCACTGGTCCTGGAAAGATATCACCGCAGATTTTTGACGACTAAATTATATGTTTGTACTTTGTAGTCGCGTATTAATTAACAAGATATAGTTAGTTCGTTATTTGCTTACAATTTTTGATTAGTCACGTGCCCAATGTTCGTGCCCTCGAAACCTATCGCGTAAATTGGTGTGTAGTTTGCAAAAGGATTAAATTCGGGTTTTTTTTTATTTGGACAACTGGATTAAACTCGGATCTATTACAAACACAAATCTAATTTTTATGTGGAAATTGCAGTTCACGGAAGATTTTTTCCTGGATATTTATACGCACGTATCGGCAGTTTTGGCAGTCTTGATGAAAAGAACAATGTGATTTTGTTTCTACAGTAGAAAGATCAAATCCGGAATATTTCTGTATTCAAGGCCCGTCCACTACCACCCGGAATGTGTAGTTCTTTTACAAAAAAATGTTGTGTAGTTTAAGTATTTAACAAACAGCTTCAAGATTTTTTTTCCCCTAAAATGAGAATATTATACTTTTTTTTTGTCACGGAATGAGAATATTATACCAACAATGGAAAATAGGTTTTTACGAGCGCTAAGTTAGCATGAAGTTATAACTAGCCTAGCTTGACCCATCGAGATAACAATCCTTGACCCCGCCTTGAGTTAAGCCGAGCCAGAAGAGTATCCCTTTACAGTCTGTCTTGTTTTTCATAAAATTGTTGTGAACAAGGTAAATTTATAAACACTTTAAAGAGAAACACAACTGAGATAAATACATATTTTAAAGTTTGTATACTATTTATGTGAATGTGTTACAAAAAAAAGTATACTAAAGATGTGAATACACAATTTATAATGTTTTTTTTTGATAAAATGTTAAATATTATACCAAATTTTCAAGTTTGTGACAGACATTACAAAGAAAACCAGTAGCTGATTACGGAATTTAAACTAAACATCAAAACCTAATGCGACAAAAGATTCAACCCGCAACATGAGCAGAACCAAACCTAGAGACCAGCTAAGCAACAAAAACGAGCACGGACCAAAGCAACCGGACCTCGAAGGAGCAGGGCACGGCGAGCTCCGCAAACCAGTATATAATGTTTTAATCCCTGTTCAAAAACGCGGTCGCCTAGCCGTCTAGGCGGCCGTCTGGGCGCTATTCGGTGGGTGGCCGCGGCGAGTTTGGCCAAATCGGTGAATCCAGGCGTTGACCCGCTTTTGACCGCCTAATTCCCGACTTGACCGCTTAATTCCCGCCCAATCCCGCGTTGACCCCTAAGTTTTTTTGTTTTTTTTTGTTTTTTTTGTTTTTTTTAGCTGAAATACGATTGATTATTTTTACTCATTATTGATAGATTTGTATAATTATTGATTACTAAATAGTTACAATTAGTTATCTAACCCAAAACAAACACATATATACTACATTAGGGATTTTCTCGTATCAAGCACGCCCAAATCTAAATGTTCGATAAATTTAAAGGAGATCGTTTCAAAAAATTATTTTAAAAAGTTATAATTATGTATAAGAACTTGTGTCATCATGTTTAAAATTAACTAAACATATTATAAATATATTAAATTGTATTTAAAACTAGGTCCCACGTAATCTCCGAGTACTCTCCGATTTTTCGGTAACTCGCTAGGTCCGGACTCGCCGCCCGACTAGCTCCTAGCGTAGTTTCGAACAGGAGTTTTAATACGTATTTATACAATTTCAAAATCTGATAAATTTTTTTCCATTCAATAGACCTTTCTATTAAAAGTCTAAAACAGGTTTCTCTAAAAGACGTACGTATCGTAGCCTCATCATTAGTTTGATATGATAAGAAACCAATCGCTTGCACAGCTGCACCTATGATATCTTTGTCTGATTCAACGAATATGTTTTCTCGGATGTATCGAGTTGTAAGTCAATTCTAGAATCAACAAAAATGTGACCTTTGGAAGTGTTTTGATGATTTTTTTTTTCGTTATCAGTAAACTAATTGTTCGATGAATCCGTTTTTAGCAAATTATTACTGGTAACCACAACGTTTTGTGCCTGCTAATACTGGTTCAAACAAGTCTAACAAATTAGTTTAGTGGACTGTTTAAGAGAATGGTTACAAATTCTTAATCTAACTTACACGTTTAATAAATTATGATATCGCATATTGACTGACCAAAAAAAGATATCCCATACTGATCTGCATAGAAAACGAGATTTTGAAGTTGAGAAACCAAGGTCTGAGACAGATGGATGACATCAGGGACTTGGAGACAGATTTAATCAAGATTTCGGTTCTAGTCAGACGTGGCAAATGATCAGAACACCGAACCCAAAGGTAAGTTGGTCTCAGGTAGTATGGTTTTCTGCTGCCACACCAAAATTCTCTGTAATAACTTGGCTCGCAATCCACAGGGTGATTCTACATGTGTTCTTTGCAAAAAAGCCCATTTATTCTTTTGCTGCCCCTACTCTGAAACGGTGTGGATAAGTTTGATACAAAGACTCATAGGTTTGCGCTACACAAACGACTGGACCCAGCTCCTTGTTTTGTTGATGGATACGACAAGTGAGAGCACAGCTCTGTGTCTGATCCGATACACATTTCAGGCAGTCTTATACTATCTTTGGAGAGAGAGAAACTGCAGGAGACATGGCGAATGCCCACAGAATCCAACTCACATAGTCAAGCACATTGGCAAACTTGTCCGAAACCGTATAGACTCTCTACGAGGATGTGCTAATGGAAGATATAACAAAGCTATAGGAATTTGGTTCTCAACAAGATGAAAGAGAAAAGAAGGATGAAGGAAATTTTCTGAAGTAGTTTCAAACAGTTTCGAAGTTTTCCTTTAAACAATGGCACATCTTTATATATAAAATAAGCTTTTCATCCCTCCTGGGGTGTCCACGTCGACGTCCACGTCAGAAATTCAGTCTTTTTGGCGCGACACCTGTCCCTTCTTCTTTAAACTCTGCGTTTCATAAATCGTTTTCTTCGATGAGCTTTTCATCTTCCCTTATAAACGAGCTTCTCCGTTGAAGTCTCAGGGGTTTCTCCATCTTGAGTTATGCTTCTCACGCTGTCTGACCTCTCTCGATGCCACTGCGTCTCTGACTCCGCCACTGCGCCGCCGACTCCGCCACTGCACCTCCGCTACTCTGCGTTGTACCCTCGCGAGATCTCTGCTCATGTCTCTCTATCTCCACTGCCATCTCTATCAATTGTAACGAATCTCCTCCTCCTTTTTAGATCTACAAATTATTTACTTTCTTATCATCTGTGTACTGTGTGGCTTTGATTTGGGTGCAGTTTGAATAATCAAAGGGTGAAGACGAACCAGAAAAAGCGATGCGGTGTGGAAGAGCAGAGAGGAGTGCAGAGGAAGAGAGAAGAGGCTGTACAGAGGATTACCACCGCTGAGCCAGACTAATCTGGGTTTTGTTTGAGTTTTACTAGATTTTGCTCTTATTTGAAATTACCATTTTTGCAGGTTTGTGATTTGAGGATGATGGGTTATATATAGTTTATGCTGGAAAAAGACGATGGTAAGGATTTGCCTTGAATTCTGATTCTGATTTTGTCTCTGTTTTTGTTACAGGAAGTTGATGGAAAGGATTTGCCATGAAAGTTGAATCTTATTCTGTTTACTTAATAGTTTTCTTTCGGAGACAAACTTCACTTTAGATTGTAAAGTTTCCTGTTTTATCTAATGTTTCTGACTTAGGCTGTGTAGAGAAGCAGTGATCTTTCGATGTGTTTTAAAATTTCAGCTTTTTAATGTTTTTCAGGTTGAGTGACATTTTTTGTGGTTCATGGCAAGAGACAGTGATATACAGAAAAAGGAAAATGGAAAGTGTAGCCATACCAGAGCATTCGATCAAACTCCTCCATGTTGCACAGCCTGGAGTATTTGATCTGGTGGGTTATGTCATCTCCGCCGGGGAAGGGAAACCATACCAGAGCGTCTTCTACAACGGAATCATTGAGGTAGTTAAGCAAGGCAAAATTGTGGAGAGGCATGGACGTCTTGATTTTCAATGGTTGGCATTAGTGGACCCATATCGATCACATCCAGACGTACATTTTCTTTGGCTTTTTGTTTTCTTCGTTTTTAAGTTTTGACTCATTTGATGACGTCTACATGTGTTTGTGTGGCCCAGATACATGGAAGATGGGACAGATTGTACAAAGACATGAACAGACTGGTCGCTTATTACAAAGGGATGACCACTTGGCTCGATGGGTTAATGCATTTGTCAATCCATCTAAGACCAAGGTTTTTTTCAATGGTGTTTCTCCTGTTCACCGAGTAAGTAAACAAACAAAGAAATCTGTTTCAATGGGTAGTTGATGTTACTGGTTAAGCATTTTCTAGGCATATCATAGCTATTAGGGAATCATAAACATTTTAATTTTAATCTTTATACAAGAAATTGATAATTTAAAGACCATTTGATCTATGTATAATAGCTCTTTAAAATTTATGCACTGAGACGAATATTTTATCCTGATGTGCTCAAAACCTGCCATGAGTATTATTTTGATACTGTACGTTATTGTCTAGGTGATTATGGTTATCTCATTCTCTAACATTATCTAGACGATCTTTTGTTGGCAGTGGAAGGGATTGGGGAGAGCCAATGAAGTCATGTAAGAGTCGCACACAGCCATTCTACGGGAGGAAATATTCAGGAGGGTCACCTGTTGCTTGGGTGATTTTAAACAAAGTGATGAGGAGATTGAAGAAACCGGTCTATCTCAACGCCGTAAAGATACTCATCCTTGTGCTTACATTGGAACCATCCTGGTTATGATTGTAGCCACTGGTATCTTCCTGGTCTACCTGATTCCTGGAATGTACTCTTTTACTCTGCTCTTTTCTCTTGAAGTCTCTTTTGTCCTATCATCAATGTATAGGTTACTGAATAACAGTCTATTTCTGTAGTTACCTTTAAATTGTTGTCGCTTTATTCTTGACTGAAATAACGTTTTAGATACCCATGGGACTCTAAACATAAGAAAAACATCTCAAGAATACAATATACACAACCGTGAAAGGATTCAGTAGTCAGGTATGGATAAGTTTCTATACGTTTGTTTTTATGTATAAATTGATATGTACTCCAAATAAATACCTAATCAGAATTTATATGTTATAAAACATTAAAATTGGTTTGAAAATAGTAGACGCTAAAGATCAACAAAAGTATAGCCTTTGTAGTTTCGTTTATGCATTAACAAACAATCGATGCAATAGCAAACCCAAAGCACTTCCTCTACTCTCAGGATCACTTGCAAAACACGTTTCTAGAAAATCCCTTGCATCTGACGGCACACACTCTGGAATCTCAGGCGCTTCTCCACTCAACAAAACAGACACAAGATCACGTGACTCAACCTCTTACCATGGCTCACCCGCATACATCTCCAAAACTACGCACATATAAAAATGAAAAACGAACCACAAAAAAGGAACCAGAGAAAAGAACATATACAAAATGAAAAAACCAACCAGAAAAAGAACCAAAACATTAAAAAAGGTTTGGAAGCAAAGACATGAAAGATACGAGTGGATGGCTAATGTCAGCATATTTTTCAATGAATCCAATCCAATAGACTAATATAACACATGAGAATCCGTGTGGATGGCTAATTGTCTGCATTGTTTTTCTCCTTTTTTATTAAATATTTATTTGGTCCTCATCCCATAATATTTTCCATAATATTTTGCATTATTTTGTTTCAAGATTATTATTTTCTACATTATATTTTGCATTAGTTTGTTTCAAGATTATTATTTTCTACATTTCATGTAATTTTGTGGCAGTTATTTTAAATTTCAAGAGATGTTGTAAATACCAAAATAGCTCAATGCGTATTTTTTATTATTACATTATATAATTTCATAACCTATAACCATTTGAAGCTTTTTAAAATGTTAAGATACAAATTTTTTTTTTCTCTCTTAAAAATTCATCACAATTGAAAACAATTATCAATTATCTGACCATTTTAATTTTATTGAAATATTTTTCTCGCTTTTGATTGAATCCGATTGATTTTTTTCTTTTCTTTTTCGACAAAAATCCAATATATTTACAATTTATAAAACAGCCAATATATTTAGAATCCGGTCATTTTTAGTTATATAATTGAAATTTGGTGTAAACAACATAATTATATTTACCCCCAATTTAACATACAAAAAAATTTACACAAAAATATATCTTTTACAAATATCGATCCATTAAATCCCGCCCGTAGGGCGGGCCTATCCTAGTATATCGTAAAAATATTTTTTTGTCTTGAATAAATTTAACATTCATTCAAAAAAAGGTAGAAGGAAACTTAGCCATCACTTCCCGGCATAACATTGGATTTCTTCACTAAAAATAATCACAAAAATAATTTCCGCTGTTATTGTTTAGTCTTTATACCAGAATTTGCCTTCTGAGTCCCTACTATTAATGGGACGTATTCAATCTAAATTTTGAGATGATTTAATTTTTAGTGATGTTATAGATGATTTCATTGAATTGTAGAGATTAAAATGATTTTTGTCAAACCATTTTAGAATATCACATAAAACTTGAGTTTTAAAATTTTACTTAAGAAATTGATGCTGCATCTTTTTGGTTTTGGATGTTCTCAGTGCTCTAACGCCCACACCGGATATGGACTTTTAAATCAGTAAAAACCACTACAAGTTTTGCTTTTTTTGAACGAATTCCAGGCTCGGTTGATATATTTTCTTCAGTTTCGCCTTCCACCGCTTCCAATTCAGCGCAGGATAACCCCAGGGGGTTACAGATTTTTTTCTACCAATTGGAGCCCTCCCTTCACCACTTCCATTCAGTTTTTAATTGACTAATAAAGTTGAGAGTTTTCTCTTTGTTCCTTATTTTTGGTAGATCATGGGTGATTTCAACGAATTTAAGAAGACATTGATTTTAGGTGTGTTAGACTAAATAAAATCCCTGTGATAATCCTAGTTTTCCGGGTATTCTCAAAATCAACGGATCTATAGTTCTATCTTTTAAAGTTTCCGCTACATCATCAACCCCACCCAATAACTATAAAATCTTTTGAAAACTCTAAAACTTCATAACTTTAATTATTTTCAATAATAGTAGATTTCTGAATACTTTATAAAATACCAATTCAACTGAAATTTTAAATGAATTTTTAAAACTCACAACAATTGATTTGTTATTTTGATTTAAGTCATCTGAAACTCTCGATTGAATACACCCCATATATGGATTTCTTTAACTTTCTTTAATGTCTTTCTTCTCTCTTGTATTTTTTTTTAAATAGTGGTGATAGATTTTACAAAAAGAAACCACAAAAAATCGGAACTGATAATATAAATGTTTGGCCATGGGATTCAAACTTCTCAGAGCATCCATTTCGTAGAGACTTCATGCCATTCACTAAGGAGATGTGCACACACTCAGACACATTGTAGTTATTTTTTTTTTGATAAAATGTTAAATTTTATACCAAATTTTAGTTTTTGACAGAATTATAATAACAATTTGTAGCAGAGAAACAAAACTAAACAACGAACATAAAATATCTCAAACAATGATACATAACCAAAAGAGACTTACCTACGCGAGAAACAGATTACTAACAAGACGATGAAGGACCTAAGAGCACCCAAAAGAGCAGGACAGTCAAGCTAACTTCTATGAGCAGCCGAGATATATGACACCCTCAAACTCCATAAACATTGTGCCGAACCGCTATAGACTAAGCCAAGAATCCAAATACAGACACGCAACTTAATCCAGTAAAGTAGAAACCGGGGGTATGAGGAAATTTCGATGATAACTGATGATGCCGTCCTTCGAGAAAAGAGTCCAAGATTTCCGCTTCAAACTCTATCATCTGTAATCGTATTATACATCTATTTAATCGGAACACTTGTATAGAGTAGTCAGACCAAAAGTGGACAAATCCATTGAACACATGAACTACGGAAAGGCCATAAATCAATGCACATGGAGATATAAAGACAATGGAGATAACAAATTAAAACTATCAACTAATAAATTTTTTTTTTGACAAAAGATTTTATCAACTAATAAAGTTATAAAAGAAAAACCCATTATTTAAATTTCAACATAAAGCACAATTATTAAACTTCAAAGAAAATTTATCCATCATTGTACTTCATATGCAATTGTTAAATATTAAAAACTTTAATTTTTGACCATATGTCAAAATACATATTAACCTAAATATTTGAGTTAATTATGTTTGTAACAGATATTTAATAGTATAATAGATTATCTCAGATACTTATTCAGGAATGAATTCGGATTTGGCATAAATATCTTTTGAGATTTTGAATATTTTGACTTCTTAAAAAAATTCATTTGGATTTGGTTCAGATAAAACTCAATAACCCGAAATACCGTAGAACAAGATTCAATTTGATATTTATATTGGATTCGATTCGGTTCAGATTCAATTTTACGGGGTCAAATTAGTTTTAATGTTTGGATTCAATTTATTTTCCCTCTCCTAAATTTTAATTTCAAATTATTGTTTTTGAAAGTCTACAAGATTTCTAGAATTGCAAAAATATTTTTTATAAATGACATACTTTAGTTTGGTTCTTTTTATTGATCTCATTTCCGAAGTTTTATATTATATATTACCCGAAAATGGTATTATTTTAACTTTTTTTTTTCCATCACGCGGCCAGACCGTAGTTCCCTCCATTGTTTTTGTTTTGCTTTTTCTCTTTTCTGGAGAAAAAAACCCTGAGAGAGAGAGAGAGAGCTGACGAAGCGGAGAAATGAGCTAAATCCCCTCTTCTCTGTACTCCACACTGCTCTCCTCGTTTCAGCGAAACCCTAGAAACCGCCCTTCCCGATTCCTCTTCCCAAGGTACACCCCCACTCTTTACTTACTCCACATTTCCTCCGATTGATTGATTCCGTTGTGCCAGAGAGAGAGATCTTTCGTGTTTCCACTCGTTTTTTTTCCCTCTGTGATTCTCTCCTCAGGAAGATCTTCGCTAGCTGTTGTTGATTTTAGAGCTAGGGTTTTACTCTCTCCCCTCTTTATCCTTGAGAAACACCTTGCATGCCGCAGTCGAATCGATTGACTATCTCTTGTGTAGATGTTTCCTCAGTAAACCTTAAAAGGAACTATATTGTGTGTTTGCCACACTGAAACCAACCTCCACTTTTCTCTCTCTTTACAGGTTATCCCAAGAAAGATGCCTATAACACCAGAAGAACCGAGCCATCGAGATTATGCCATCACAACTAGGCTTGGGGTTGGAAGCACTGGCAGGAGACTACAGCTCTGCACCAATCACTTCAATGTTTCTTTGGGACTGCCCGATGTTGTTTTCTACCAGTACACTGTAAGATTTTGTTTTCCGACGCTTATCTGTAATTCTGTTATCAGTGTCTGTGTATGAGATGTGTGACAAAGCCCATGCCTTTTTTGTTTTGTTTTGTTTCGCAGGTTAGTATCACCACAGGAGATGGCGAAAATGTCCAAGGGAAAGGAATTAGCAGAAAGATTATTGGCCAGCTTTACAAGACTTACTCTTCTGATCTTGATGGTAAAAGGCTGGCCTTTGATGGAGAGAAGACTTTGTGTACAGTTGGTCCTCTGCCACGAAACGACTTTGACTTTCAAGTCATCTTGGAAGGTTCTTTTTCGAAACGGTATGTTCCTCTTATCTCGCTTTATATTTAGACCTTGTAGACGGGTTTTTGCTAAAATCGGTCTTGTTAAATATTGTAGTGACTGTGGCCTCTCTGGTGGTGGTACTCCTTCTGGTTCTTCCAAGAGATCAAAGCTCTCTTTCCTGCCGAGAAGTTACAGGGTTCAAATTCACTTCTCTGCAAAAGTACCCTTAAAGAGTGTTCTTGTCACTCAGAGAGGAGTTGATACATCAGATAACGACAGTCAGGATGCAGTTAGAGTGCTTGACATTGTACTGAGGCAGCAAGCAGCTGAAAGGTGCACAATTACATCTGTTTGCATTTGCATTATATGTTTTCATGGCAAAAGATACTTTGCTCATTGTTGGTTTATATAATAGGTGTGCAGTTATTTACAGCTTGTGACCATGATAGATTCTTACTTTAGAACCATTGACTATGCAGGGGATGCCTGTTAGTCAGACAGGCATTTTTCCACAACGATATGAACTCTGTTGATGTTGGGGGAGGCGTAATAGGTATCCGAGGTTTCCGCTCCAGCTTTCGTCCAATCCACGAAGGACTCTCGCTTAACATTGGTATTTTTCTTTTTACCTCTCTCGTCTCCAGGTTTAATAAACGTTTTCTTAAACTGTTTTTGTTTTGCTATGGTTTTCAGATGTGTCAACAACTATGGTCTTAAAACCGGGTCCAGTTATCGAGTTTCTGAAAGCCAATCAGAATGTCGAGTTACCTAGACAGATCGACTGGATTAAGGTAGTGTTGGTTTTAAAATGCAGTAACCGAGAACATGCCAGGTTGCTTTAAATTTGAATCTTATTTCTCACTTAACTATGGCAGGCCAGCAAAATGCTTAAACATCTGAGGGTAAAGGCATCACATCGTAACATGGAATTCAAAATTATAGGTCTAAGTGCGAAACCGTGCAATCAGCAACTGTATGCTCTCCATGACCTGTACTTACATATAAAATGTATCCTCTTTCAGCTTTTGTTTAACTTTCTTCATCGTTTGCCAGGTTTTCAATGAAAATTAAAGATGGCGAGTGTGAAGGACAGACTAAAGAGATTACCGTGTATGAGTATTTCAAGCAAACTTACACAGAGCCTACTTATTCTGCGTACTTGCCATGCCTTGATGTCGGCAAGCCAGATCGCCCCAACTATCTTCCGCTGGAGGTATGCACCTCCAGCAGTTTTTAGTTTAGTTAACTTTTCTTAGTCTTATATCCTACTTTGTATATTTCAATTTGACAATTTCTGTTCGTTTTCTTGCAGTTTTGTAGTCTTGTATCTCTGCAACGTTACACAAAGCCATTGTCAGTGAGGCAAAGAGCTTTACTTGTTGAAAAATCAAGACAAAAACCCCTAGAGAGAATTAAAGCACTCAACGATGTGAGCTTAGTTTTTATCTTTATCTATTTTGGATGGTAAACCGTTTGCTAATGGCTATAAATTGCAGGCAATGGACACCTACTGCTATGATAAAGATCCGTTTTTGGCCGGAAGCGGCATATCTATTGAAAAGCAAATGAGTCTAGCTGAAGGCCGGGTTCTAAATCCCCCAATGGTAAAACTATTTATGATTTTTTTTGTGCATAGAAAGGTATGCACTGCCATGCCCACTCTAGTGAATTGCTTAATATGTTTACACCCATGTTGTTTTGTTTGTATATATACAGCTGAAGTTCGGAAAGAATGAGGATTTTTTACCTAGCAACGGACGCTGGAACTTTAACAAGAAGGTAGTTGTCTGCTAAGGTTTCCGTTCTTCATATATACATGTGGATTAGCAGAGGGTTCTTATATTCTTATGATTTGGATTTGAACATGTTATTACCGAATTAGCACTTTCCCCTTGTCTATTTTCACCCCTTGTTTCTTGCTTTGCAGATGGTTCTAGAACCAAGGGCTATTAAGAACTGGGCTATTGTCAACTTCTCTTTTCCATGCGACAGTAGCCACATTTCCCGTGAGCTCATAAGCTGTGGCATGAGCAAAGGCATCGTAGGTTCCCGCAGATACTGTCTCCATTTTCGAATAGTGGGTAGTGTGGAACGTTATCTGGTTATTAACAGAGTCTCAATTTTGTTAACCATGTAGGAAATTGATCGACCTTTTGCACTAGTTGAAGAGGATCCCCAGTCTAAAAACTTGGGTGCTGTTAAAAGGGTAGAAAAAATGATTGCAAAGATGAAGTCGAAATTTCCAGTCGATCCTCCTCAATTCATTCTCTGTGTCTTGCCAGAACGGAAGAACTCAGATATCTATGGTATGATACAATCATCTCATCTTTTCTGTGTGAATTTTGAGTTTCAACTCTCTCGTTTAAACTGGTCTTTGCAAATTATAAAGGTCCCTGGAAGAAGGTTTGTCTCACTGAAGCAGGGATCAACACACAATGCATCTGCCCCATCAAGATCAGTGACCAATATCTCACCAATGTACTTCTGAAGATTAATTCCAAGGTATATCACCACCCAACCTAACACTTGAGAAAATCATATGCTGTTCTCTGCAAGTTTACTTCTTTTACTGTCTTAATCTAGCTTGGTGGAATCAATTCTCTGTTGGGAATGGAGTGCTCTTCTAACGTCCCATTGATTAACAAAATTCCCACCTTAATCTTGGGTATGGATGTATCTCATGGGTCTCCAGGTCGTGCAGATGTTCCTTCAGTAGCAGCGGTATTGCTGTATTCTTACTTCTCGTGTCCTTTATTTCCCATTTATTCTGTTTCCCATAGGATCTGATTCCTCGTCTGTTTACTTTTCATGTCTCGACCTGTGCTGTAAGGTTGTTGGTTCAAAAAACTGGCCATTAATCTCAAGGTATAGGGCAGCTGTGAGAAGTCAGTCACCAAAACTGGAGATGATCGATTCGCTCTTCCAACCAGTTGACGACCCTGTGAACGGAGACAACGGTATCATGAAGTATGTGAATGCTATTTAGTCAGCTCTTTTTTTTTTGTTAAATCAAGAAGCAACCAGATATGTAAGTGTCTTCTCTTTTGCTATGACTAAATTTCTGTTTCCAACAGTGAATTGTTTGTGGAATTTTTCAAAACAAGCAACGCACGAAAGCCTAAGCAGATTATAATTTTCAGGTACTAGCAGAAACTTGCCGTTTATCTTTGTTGTTTAACCTCCAGCAATCTAAAAGTTTTTCCTAATACAATCATCGTCATATTTTGTTAGGGATGGAGTAAGTGAATCACAGTTCAACCAAGTCTTGAACATTGAGGTGGATCAGATTATAAAGGTCGTGTTTCCAAAGTTCCTTGACCACATCTGGCTTCTATCGCATTATATTTCTAGTGAAAAGTATTATACTGAACAGTTTAATTGTTTAACACAATGCAGGCGTATCAACGTCTCGGTGAAACCGATGTGCCAAAGTTCACTGTCATTGTCGCTCAGAAAAGACACCACACCAAGTTGTTTCAAGCTAAGGGTCATGAAAATGTTCCTGCAGGTAAGAGGATACTTTTTCATCTTCTGCATCAGTCACACGCAACGATTCAAATTTTATTTCAGAACTCTTTCTTCATAGAAAAAGGACATCTCTGTTTTGTCAGGAACCGTAGTGGACACCAAGATTGTACATCCGACCAACTACGATTTTTACATGTGTGCTCATGCGGGAATAATAGTAAGTTTAGACTTCTTTAACCTTAAAGAGTTTCTACTCCTCGCTGCATATTCTCAAACTCGATGTTTATGTTTCACCTTGGCGATCTCTCAGGGAACTTCAAGACCGGCTCACTATCATGTCTTGCTGGATGAGATTGGTTTCTCTCCCGATGAGTTGCAGAATCTCATCCATTCTCTTTCCTACGTGTAAGTCTCTCTACTCCCTGATCCGCGCATTTGCAACTTACAGAAAAATTCGATTCTAATCTTCTTTAATCATCGGTACAGCAACCAGCGGAGCACAACTGCAACATCAATTGGTAACACACTTTCTTAATCAGACTCTCTTTTATTATAAAACGCAAGCTTCTCAATATTCAATGTGTCCTTTCTGTTTGTTTGTTCTCAGTGGCTCCAGTGCGGTACGCTCATCTCGCAGCAGCTCAGTTTGCGCAGTTCACAAAGTTCGAAGATGTATCGGAGGAGAAAGTTCCGGAGCTTCCGCGTTTGCACGAGAGAGTCGAAAGCAACATGTTCTTCTGCTGAGTAAATAAATAAATAATTAATTAAGTAGACGTAGTTCTGCTTCCTCTCTCTAGCCTAATGAACTCTCTTTAGAGGAAGCTTATCGTTTTGCATATACGCAGTCATCATCTAGCGTACAGTCTTAGTAGGAGTATGAAGAAGGAAGAGCCCTCTCGTAGAATTTTGTTTTCAAAAGAGACTCCTAGGCTTAAATTATTCTTAGCCCATGTCTGCTTGTTTACTAAAGGATACGCGAGTGTTAAGCGTTTTTGTTGCTTCTCCTTAAGCAGCGGTTTACAAGCTTCTTTTTTTTTGGGTCAACAGCGGTTTACAAGCTTCTTTTTTTTTGGGTCAACAGCGGTTTACAAGCTTTGGGTTAAAGGTGTTTTCGAAGTTTTAAATTAATATGCACAACTTCCTTCTTAAGAGTTATTAATATACTTTTGTTATGAATATTGTGTGATGTCTATTATGGAATGTTCTAGATTTACTTGATTCCTAAGTTTACTTGCTCACCAAGTAGAATTGTATACCTATATAAAGGATACATTACTCAATGAATAAGACACACCAATTCCTATCTTCTCTTCTCTTCTTTATTTACAACACGTTATCAGCACGAGACTCTAAACCCTAGCTAAAATCCAGCGAGCACAAAATCCCTAATTTCAGCCGCAACTTTAAACCGTCATATCTCCCTAACCGTAAGGATCCAGACGGCGAGTAATATATCAAATTGAAGCTCTTGACGAGACGAATCCAGCGCCGCAAACCACGCATCAATCCGACTCCAGACGCGCCGTCACCTCCCAGTGCAAGCCACGCCGTCAAAGATCATCCAAAACCCTAATAGCCGCCAACTCCTTATCTCTCTTAATTTCGATATCTATTGTTCTTAGATCTCATACTAATCCAACTTTGAAACTTTCATTGTTGATTATTCAAGGTTTCTAAAAGAGGAACCAAGGAGAAAAGATCGGCAAAGATTAAGGTAAGATCTCAAGAACCCTAATCTTTACTTGTGGTTCAAGCAATTCGGATTTCAAACTTCTCTTCATCTAAATTCCGATTTAAAAAATTTTGTGATTTGATTTGGTTGATTTTAGTTCTTGTTTATTTTAAAATCAAAACCCTAAATCCTTAATAGTTTTACATGACTTTCGTTTTGTATGGACAACAAGTGATACCCCTTTAAGGATGACACGCTATATGTCCAAACAAAACATAAGTTTAATGTTTTCCACATCTTTTGGTCGATGATGCACACCATAGTGTGGCTAGACCATGATTTTTCTTTTAAGTCAATGATGCATACCATTAGGTATGACTAGACCATATGAAGTAAAGGTCGATGATACGTACTCTTAAGTACGATTAGACCATAAAATAAAATCAATGGTCGATGATGTTCACCCTCAGGTGCAACTAGATTTTTCACCCGTGATTCACGGTGATCATCCACGATGATCCGCGTTGATCTATGATTCATGATGATCCGCGATGATCTACGATGATCAGTGATCCAAGGTGATCCACGGTGATCCTCGATGATCCACAGTGATCCACAATCACCGGTGATGGATGATGCGCACCACAGTGCAGCTAAATCACGATCTGTTTTATTTGGTCGAGGAAGTGTACTGAATGGTACTACTAGACCATTAAACCACATGGGTCGATGTAGCATACCATATGGTATGGCTAAACCATGCACTCTTCCATCCCACTATTTTCAAGGGATTTATAAATCAAATAAGTTGATTAAGTGATGGATGAGTTATGAGAAAGTAAATTTCTAAAGAGAATGCAAACTGGCCGTATGGCCCTCTTATTTGTTTGCTGGCAATGTGATTTAATTGTGTAATAGCCGAATGGCATTGGTCACACAAGCCATATGGCTTTATTGTTTACATACTGGCCGAGTGCCTTTTATTTCTTGGATAGCCAATGGCATCAGAAATTGTATGTACTAACACAAATCATTTTGATATGATTCAGATGTCGAGACTCCATCACTCGGATTACCCAGCCCTTGATCTCAATGGAGATAATTACCTTGATTGGGCGATGAACACTTCAGCCGATTTAAAGTCTAAAGGACTTGGGAAGTGTATCAAATACGGCAATGATACCCTTGCATATGAAAGGCGTAGAGCTGTTTTGATAATGAGAAAGCATCTCGTGAAGGATCTGTATGATGAGTGCAGTTACATCAACGATCCTTACGATCTCTGGTCGAGATTGAACACCATGTTCTTGGAGCCATTACTAGATGAGTCCATGAAAGAATGGAAGGCTCTGAGGTTCCAGGATTATGAATCCGTGGATGACTATCACTTTGATCTTATGAGAATCACCTATAGTCTTAAACTATGTGGTGAAGTGATAACAAACTATGACTTGTTAAGCAAGACTCGTGACACGATCCATTCAAAGGAAGTGTTGTTATCACAGAAGGCTAAAGGTTTCACAACCTATTACGACCTTCTCTCATACCTTTCAGCTCTTGAGGAAAAGAAGCAGAAAAGGAAAGTCAACCTCGACAAACTCGACTATGTTATGGAGATAAGTGCCGAGTATCAATGTGAGATGATATACGGTGATGCTGAAGAAGCTAAGAAAAGAAAATTCGGGTGGACTCATATAGATGATGAGATTGGTTTATTCATTGAATAGAGAACCAAATGTGAGCCATGTCCAAGATGTTATTATGGACTGGCCGGCTATTGTTTAAGCCTTTTGACATTCTGATTTCATACTTATGATTTGGTGTTTTGTTTTAAATATAATTTGTCATTCAAATTTCATAGCATTAATAAAAGTTTTTCTTTTATCTTGATTGATTTGCTTGAAAAATATTTTTGATTGACAAATGAGAATGAAAACTCGAGAAGAGTATGTCTAGACCACCACGCCTAAGGCATGGCCTTAAGAGGCACGAAATTTATCACCTAAGACCCATTGAGAGAGACCCAAAATCCCCACTGGCCGTGGACAAGGATACCACAATAACCGTGGTTGTAGATCCAATCATGGTCGAGGAGGGAGTAAAGGTCGAAATGGCATTACAAGCCACATCAAAATGGTTTCAATAATAAACCAATGGGCAGAGCAAAGCAAAAGGAAATGTTTCTTTTAGCTTATGAAAATCGCCAAAGGCATACATATAAAAGAGGTCGAGACTACATTCTCCCTACTGATCTAATACTATGCTAAGGATCAGTG
Source organism: Raphanus sativus (assembly GCF_000801105.2). Lineage (NCBI taxonomy): Eukaryota > Viridiplantae > Streptophyta > Magnoliopsida > Brassicales > Brassicaceae > Raphanus > Raphanus sativus. Next base: position 18,839,246 of record NC_079513.1, on the reverse strand, counting down.
TGATAAGGCATAAAAGCCTAGGTAACCAGTAAGGTTCACCAATGAATTTATACACTTTATGGCATGACTGGATTAGCCATCCTGGTCCGAACTTGATGCAAAGTTTAAAATTACTAAGGCACAAAGAGTTATCCCATAAGATCTCACGTTGTGAAACATGTACACAAGGGAAACTCAGTAGGCTTCATTGTTCCAAGCAACACGAAAGTATAATCTGATCATAAGGGTAGTGAGGACAAAACCCGTGATCATGACCAGACCACAAATTCGTGTATCATGGTCTAAAACCATGCTGGCCATCCAAGCATTACGTTTAAGTGAGGACAAACAAACGTATTTTATAGCATGTTCATGAGGGGAAGAATAAACACTCGGTGTGGTCCATGACCATACTATAAAACCCGAACATGATAAGCCTGGCCGAAGGCCATAAGGCATTATAGCTTGGCCGTATAAGGTATAACCTATAAGATTGAGACTTCAAAAGTCTATAAGCTTGGGTAAACCACAAGAATACATGTATGAAAGATAAGATACATCAGGCCATATAAAGTGAGCATAGATATTCCCGTCTAAAGATGAAAAAGGGTCATAATCCAGATATAGACCATCCTAAGAGTTTATGAATAAACCACCACATACCTATGTGCCATCTAGGATGGAATACCTCATCTAAGAATGAGATGAAAATCGGGAATATATGTTGGATAAGAAAACATGATCTTTCTCCCACGAATTCAATGAGACCATGAGCCAAACAAAGGTAATCATATTGTGGCCAAGGTACACGGATTACATACAAGATGAATCCGACTATCCAACATCATGGAGAAAGCTATAAGCTGGTAAATAGAAAGTGAAAGTGGAATGGTTTTAACCATCCAAGTCTTGGCAAAGATCCTCGGACCAAATATATATGTACTGGACGTCCATAAACAAAGAAAGAATGATAGCCAGACAGACCCGAAAGAATGACTAAGTCATACCAGCTTAGCACCACTATATAAATGTCCTAGTAGAGACATAATCAAGTTGCTGTAGAAGTCTATACAAGATAGACCAGTATGTTCCATATACAAGGAACCTCGGATAGAAAGAGATAAGGTGCTCATAATGATAGATCCGGGTTCATGAAAAAGAAACCATACTAGACAATGAGATAAGACCGGCCGGTCCTAAGGTACAGGTATCATACAATGTAGCCTTGCAAACTACAAAGTATTCAATGATCCTGATAATAATAAAATCTCAATCGATTGTATCATGTCTAGAACGCGATAGAACGCGATGGAACATTATATAAGGTGTCGACACATACACACACTCATAAGTGATAAAGAGAAAGCACTTGAGCATAAGAGATATGCGAGGATCACTAACCCACGTAAGAGTACTCATAGAATGAGACGTGGAGTTAAACCCAAAGAATGTATGAGATGGGCGTATTGGCCAAATACATAAGATAGACGCCATCTAACCAGTGAACAGATGAGTCTTGTGAGGAAAAGAAAATCGTGAGCAGTAGAACATGAAAATACAGACAAGTGGTCGTACATGTTGCTACATGAAGCATTCAATGGAATGGCTAAATCACACAAGGATACTCACAGGGACTAAGGAACAAGGAAATAAATTCCTATGTGGTGAATGCTACTACCTAATATCGAAATTAATAAAGATCTGGACATCTAAGAAAGATGTAGTAGACATTGGATATTTCACTGGATATAAAGGTAATATAAGATACCTTAAAAGATGAGAAAGAAGTTCTCATAGAACAACATCGTTCCTGCGTTGTTCATGGACTGAAATGCAGCTGCATACACACGATATGATAAGACTAAGTGATGCTTAGTAGAAAGTTCTATAAGAACGTTTCAAATCAGTCCATATAGTAGTCAATATACTCCTTGTGTTTATACTTAAAGTAAGGATGATTAAAGATGATTGATTCTTGGAAAGGCTACGATGATCTATAGTAAAGATCATTAGCCGTATATGAATGTTGGGATCTATGATCCAACGTACCAAGAATAGATTGATCAAATGGTCTGAGAATCCATCAGATTCACGACCAAAGGGAACCATACCGACTAGGATCATGTACGACCTAGCTCGACCTTAATCATCATTGGTCCCGACCAATCCATCCCGTCCAGCTTGTTCCGACCAGTTCCTCTAGGTCTTAAATCCGACCTAAACCATCCAAGTGAGAGGAACGTCCTATTGACCAAAAAGTGGCTTAGTTTTGATTAAACTATAACACAATAGCCACTTCATGAACAGGCCGTGGACATATACTAAAAGTTCATAAAGAGTTTTGGTCAAAGGATATGAATAATATATATAGTGGACAAGAACATAATCCGGATGGATTATGGATGATGTCATGATCCGGACAGATCATGGACATACAAAGACATTCATGGTCGAATTTATCTAAGAGAGATAAACCACATGATCCAAATGGACCATGAATATCATGAAAGCATTTTGCTGATGCAGGTTACTAATCCGACCCACACAGTGCTAAGTCCCAAACTGGTTATGTTTTCACATATGGAGGCACGACCATTTCATGGAGATCAGTCAAGCAGACTATATCAGCCACATCATCCAATCACTCGGATATATTGGCGATCCATGAAGCAAGCAGAGAGTATGTCTGATTGAGACTCATGACACACCATATTCGGACAGTATGTGGGATCACGGATGGTAAAGACGAGCCGACCGTTCTTTACGAAGACAATGCGGCCTGCATAGCTCAGCTCAAAGATGGTTACATCAAGGGTGACAAGACTAAGCATGTTCTCCCCAAGTTCTTCTTCACCCACGATCTTCAGAAAGAAGGAGAAGTCAAGGTACTCTAAGTCAGATCCAGCGAGAACTCAGCCGACCTCTTCACTTAGGCATTACCAACATGCACGCTCAGGAAGCTTATGCAGCAGATTGGTATGCGATCACTGAGAAGCCTTCAGTGATGTTCACTTCAGGGGAAGTAATGCGGCTGTACTCTTTTTCCTATCCATGGCTTCCCGTTTTTACCACATTGGGTTTTTGGGTTTACCATGGAAAGGTTTTAACGAGGCAGTATTCCAAACGCATTACAAACTCTAGACGGTTATGGCATTACAATCTCGGTTTTTAACGAGATAGCATCTTACACGCATAATGGACATCAAGGGGAAGTGTTATGAATATTGTGTGATGTCTATTATGGAATGTTCTAGATTTACTTGATTCCTAAGTTTACTTGCTCACCAAGTTCTACTTGGTCTCCAAGCTATTGTATACCTATATAAAGGATACATTACTCAATGAATAAGACACACCAATTCCTATCTTCTCTTCTCTTCTCTTCTTTATTTACAACAACTTTAGCTTTATATACAAAAAAATATAGTTTAAAATTAGAAGTTTAACAAAATATCATAAAATATAGGACCAAATGTTAAACCGTTAAGTTGAAGAAACTTCCACGGTCTAAAACTTTTTTTTTTCTGGTAAAATGGTAAGTAACAAGGACCTTTGATAAACTATCAATCTAAAACTTAATTATTAACCCTAAAATCTAATAAAATGGGTTTTATCTTTTTGCCAACCTACCTTACTTTTTATGAATCAGTAACACAATACACAACTAAAAGCAATTTGCTGAAATGAAAGAATGTTTTAAAGAGGTTTAAAAAAAAAGAATGTTTTAAAGAGTACTAAGCATAAGAGTATCTTTAACGAACTTTAAAAAATTTCTTCTATCTTTTTAAATTTTGGAGTTGTTCTTGGAGCAAGGTTTTTTAAATGGTTTAATGTATTTGAGCTTAGATTAATATTCGAAGCTAGAAAGCTATTTTGCTGTTTTATTGTGAGGAAAAGAAATAATTGTAAAAAAGGTGAGAAAACTCTTGACGTTAAAGTTTTCTTAAGCGGACAAACCGGTCTAATAAACCAACGTGCACGTATGAAGTGGACGTAACTACAGACAATCGCCATCAGAACTGCTTACGTGGCGCTTTATTGACGGGTTAGTACTTAGTATCATGACGCTGTCCCAAGACCACCACCTTCTCCTCTTTTTTCTTTGACATGTGGGTCCTGCCTGCTCTGCTAAACTGCATGATGCAGGAGAATTTCTCGTGCTTGAATCAATCTATTTGTTTAGCGTTTTGCCCATCTTTAACCTTGTTTGTTTTAATGTACTGTAAGTCAATGCTTGGCTTTGTCCCAAAGGCTGTGTTTGTTTTTCCTCGTTTTCTTTGAACTGTTTAGGAATCTTGTCTGCGTTTTTCTTGTCCCTCTGAATATATCTAAAGCCAGTTTGACTAAGTTGATTCTTAGAGCCTCCACAACAATAATTTTTCAAGAGTGCTCTTAAATAAAAATAATACTCCCTCTATTTATGTTTTACTCCAATACAAAATATTTAAGAAAACTATTTTTTATCAAAAGTATCGCTAAGTTACAATTTAAAATTAGTTTATTTATTATAAAAAATAGTAAAAATTTAATTGGTTACACAATTTTTGATACAGTTAAAGCTACATAAATTTGTCTAAATATCATATACTGTGAAACAAAAAAAACTTCTCTAAAACATCAAACATATTGAAATGGAGGAAGTAGTATTATTATAAAAGAGTAAAAAGGTAAAAAACTTAAGGAGAGAGAGGAGAAAAGGTATTCTCATACAAGAACATAAAAATCAAAAATAAAAACATGCTCTAAAATGTCATGCTATTATTGGTTTGATTTTATCTGTGTTTAAATTTAATTACAACATAAACTTTCTATCGTTATTAACTTACAACTGAATCTTACCACAAAACAAGAAGAATGCGAATATAAAATAAAACAAAAATTGTAGCCTTCTATACCATTCACGAATGCGTTAAATTATATGTCGGCGTCGCCAAAATAAAATAAAATAAAAGAAATGATTTGTCAGTCTTTAGTTGTTTCATGTTTGGTTCAGAAAGACGTAGTAAAAACCGTGAGAGTTCGATCAAGTTCTTTAAGTCTTTGTGGGAAACCGGTTTTGATTCATCGTGGTTATGAAACAAGTATGACACGATTTGTTCACATGTCTCCACCATTCTGGTAGACGGAAAAGCACTCCCGACAATGTCATTCAATAATAACAACATTTTGTTCATGTTTTAATTGAGTTGTCACATGAACATTATTTTGTTTTATCCTCTTAAACAATTATTTCAAGATTTTTTTTTGTTTTGAAAAAGTTTGAAGATTTTAAAAGTTGTGACTAGGTATGGACGTTTGGTTTTTAATTCGGTTTTATTTTCAGTTCAAGTATTTTAATTTTTGGTTTTTCGGTTCTAGAACTTTTAGAACTATCTGAATATATATATAACTTGGTTCAGATTCAGCTCAGTTACTTCAGTTTAATTTCTAAAAAAAAATGAAAACCAGCCATATCTAAGACAAATCAGGTCCTGCTCACTTTCAGTTTTTCTGGTTATTTCGAATCATACTAGTAAAACGTTAAATAATTCAGGAGTTTCAAGTTATATATATATAGGTAGTTCAGGTTAAACCAGGTAAGTTAGATAACTTTTAATATTTCAGATAAAAATATAGGTAATTCAAATTTCAGATTATTTGCTTTATAAATAGTGTTTTAAAAATATTTGGTTATTGAAAAACAAAATGTAATTAATAACTTTAGATATATAATTTTTATTTTAAGAACTCGTATACCTATTCAGTTTTTTTCGGTTTTAAAATTATAAGTTCAATTGGAATATTTATAAAATTCAGTTTAGTTTTAATTTTTTTCTGGATCAATAGAAATTTGGGTCCTCGATTCTTTGTCCATGCTGCCTAGTTGCAATTCCTTTCACAAGAACATTAAATTACAAACTAAATATACAATTATATTTCCGGTTTTCAAAATTAGAGTTTTCTATTCTCAACGTTAACAAATGAAATGCTAGTTAGATAACTCATTCTCTAGCTAAGTTTCGACCTACAAATTAGTATTTATATTCCAATTGTTGCCACCGCAAACCTATTTAACATCTGGCCTTTGCAAAACACGGGGAAGTACACCACAAAGTCTGATTATTACTCTAGAGTGCAATCATCAGCAGCCGGGATCCTACCTCTCTCTCAGGAACCCCCTCTGGACTGGAAGAAGCTAATTTGGACGCCACCACTCTTTCTTAAGCTTAAACTCTTCATATGGAAGATCTTCAATGGAGCTCTACCTACTGGTGACAATCTGCAAAAAAGAAGCATGTTAAAGAACATAATGTGTACACGCTGTGGAGACACAGAAACGACACTGCACCTCTTTTTTCACTGTCGCTTTACACAAGAGTGTGGCTACTAGTCCCCTGGGAATCGACCTTCGACTCTTCCCTTAGCACATCCTTTGTCGATGAACTCACTTCAGCTAGTCGTCGCAGACTCCTACCCCCTACAGGGATCACGATTAACATCTTTCCTTGGATCATTTGGTATCTATGGATAAGCCGAAACCAATTAACCTTTGAATGCAGGAAGTCCACTCCCAGTGGAACGGTTTCGAAGGCCCTCCGAACCGCCCTGGAATGGGAACACGCACAGCCACCGGTAGCTGCCTCGATCAATAGAATCCCCCGCTTATCACCACCCATTGATCTCCCGCCTAACACCACAATCTGTAACACCGACGGAGCTTGGAGGACGGAGAATCGACTAGCAGGTACGGGCTGGATTTTCACGAGTCCTACAGGAACGATCACGTGTGGTGGAAAGTCACATCTCAACGTCTCTTCAACCCTAATGGCGGAAGCCCTTGCGATTAGAGACGCCTTCATTTAAAAAAGCCCATCTTGTATTAGCAAATTCTTCGGCAACCCATTAGGGCCTTTTAATATATTTCTTGTTGAGCAAAAAAAAAAATATTCCAATTGTTGTTTTTTTGAAAAAGGCTTTTTATATTCCAATTGTTTGTATTTTGAGTATTGGCTAACAACATCATTATATTCTAGCTATATTTTCTCAAATTAAATAAAATTATAAATTTGTAGAAAAATTTACGAGCCAAATTTCTACAAGTTGACTTTCCCCAAAAAAGTTAAGCACCAACGAACGAAATGTAAAGTTTGTTAAGAATTCATTTTAACGCAAATAATAAAACTGAAACGCAAACATAAAAACGATATTTGGTTATAAGTTGGTCCAAATAGAACATTAGCTAACAAAGTATTTTACATAAGACACAATTTTTAAATGAAGCTTTCTTAATATTATTAATTTATTATATTTACTTTTCTCATGTTGACAAAAAATATATATTTACTTTTCTCATTAAAATAAAACACCGTGCGGCTCACGCTTCCTTTTTCCCCATTACTCCAGACTTAAATGACGGAAATACCCATCAATCTCCCTCTGTACTTTTATTTTGGTTAATTTTTCAAATTCCGAACTGCAATAATACACTACAATAGTTTTATACGTAAGTTTAATACAATTTCTTTTATTCTTCACTTTCTCATGAAAGTTAATCAAACGCATATTATTCAAAATTAGTTTGTCTAAAATAGCGCAAAATCAGTCGTATTGACATGAATAATTTACATAGTTGACAAAAAAAAAAGAATAATTTACATATAAAAACTCATGTCTTCTGTTAAAAGTTTTGATTCTTGTGGGCACTGCATTCTTATGACATTAATGATTTCATTTAAAAAAGACCCACACACCAAACACCGTCATTTAGAGGCATTTAGATGTGTGATATGCGAATATACAGCTTTAAATTAAGGTGTGAAATATTTAATAATGTTAACAATCTGTTCTAGAACGGGCCTTGTGGTCAAGTGGCAGTGGACGGGCTTGGGATGCTAACACGTTTCAGGTTCGATCCTCCTGCTATGCGAAACTAAATCACATTGTTTTGTTCACCTAATGCGGATATGGATCCCATGCTTTAAGACCCATTTGAATGCCCAGGAGAAGGAATCCATCCGCGGGCTTGTGACTCCTCCGGAGATTAGGTCTAGTGCCAATAGTGACCCGGGTTTAACCCTTTTCTTTTCAAAAAAAAAAACAATCTGTTCTATAGAAAAACAATACCATTGTTTTAACATTTAACAACTACAATAGGATAAAAATCAGTTTGTCGTATAGTAACCTTAAAGATGTGATATTGATCCACAAATAGTAAATGTATAATAGTCCACAATCCACCAGTGTAATAATTTCCTGGTAAATAACATATCCAAAAAACTTATTGATAAACGGTAGAAAATACAAAATTACTAATAACATCCAAAAAAACTTATTGATAAATGGTAGAAAATAAAATTACTACTAGATTTATATATATTAAATTAATTTTCTATGTCTTATCAAATGTAATGCTAAAACAATGTGCTATAAGAAAAACTATTATAGTAACATTTAAAAAATTCTGTAGTTTAATTTCTGTATAATTTATTTGATGAAATTTTCTTCTCTAAACCAATTTCGACAGCTCCCGTAAGGTTCGTATCCGACGGTTGAGATCAAACCACGACATTAAAAGACTAAAATCACGCGTAAACGAGCTGATGAATTAGTAGGGGTAAAATAGTCATCTGACCGGCATAATTTATTAATCCGTACACGAGGGGGCAGAAGACTAATTACTCAGCTCAGTTGATTTAATTTTAATTTATTTATTTAAATCCCAGCTTTATTTTCTAGTTTTCACATTGAAACATTGTGAGAGAAAAAAGGCAAAGACAAAAAAAGGCAAAGATCCGAAAAATTTCCCACGAAAATCTCAGATTCTGGGAAAAGAAAAGGAAAATTAAGAAGATCGGTTTTTTCAGTTTTAACATTTGTCTCTTTTTTTCTCGTTTGATCTTTCATCGGAGAAAAGGAACAAATCTATTTCCTTATTTTAATAATCGCAGATTTTTTTCTCTTTTATATTAGATCATTGTGGTCATCGTTCTCTACTCAACACACACTCTGTATAAGAGACGAAGAAGAGGTTTTTTTTTTATCTTTGTGGTGTTTGTGTTATAACGAGCCATGTCGTCAGAAACTCAGAACTCAACTGGGTCGGTTCGATCTTCCGACAAAATTGAAGAAGGTAGTTACTGTCTCTCTCTCTTATTTTTTTCCATCAGTGATCCAATAAAAACGGTTTCTTTTCCGTAATGTGTGTTGAAGATCATATGAGTTATCTTATGATCGTGTAAAGTCTCTGTCTTTTTTGAATTCTGATTGGTCTCTGAACGTTTGACATTGTCTTTGTAGCTTTAGCTTAGTGGGCTCTTAATAGATTAAAAATTAGGTTTTATTTTGTATTTTCTCATATCTCGTGTGACAATATGTGTTATTGTTTTTTTTAAGATACCTTGAAAGTTAATGAAGAGAACATGGAGCAAACAAGTCCGTATCCTGATCGTCCCGGTGAGCGAGATTGCCAGTTCTTTCTGAGAACTGGGCAGTGTGGCTATGGAAACAGCTGTCGATTCAATCATCCTCTTACTCATCTTCCACAGGTGGCGACATACTTTTAAGCTGACTCTTCCCCTGCTTACAGTTTCTGCTACGGTTTGTAATGATTTTTTTTTTCTTTGCAGGCTGTCTTATATCACAGAGACGAACTGCCTGAGAGGATTGGAGAACCAGACTGTGAGGTCAGTGCACTAACTACATTATACTTATCATCTCTTTTTTTTTTTTTTTCTTGCGTTGATCTAAAAAGTTTTTGAGTGAATCCATCAAGTTTCTTGCATGTTAGTGTATAACCAATAGTCCTTAAACTTGTTCTTGAGTCTTTACTTGTATTGAAAGTATTATTAATGCTCTAGGTTGTGAATGTTTTACTTTTTCTCTGATGATGTTTGACGAACACATTCCTTTTTTGTGTGCTATTTTCTCTGCAGTACTTTCTGAAGACAGGAGCCTGTAAGTATGGCTCCACCTGCAAATTTCACCACCCAAAAGACAGGAATGGTGCTGAGCCCGTGCTGTTTAATGTTCTAGGTTATCCCATGCGACAGGTGAGGTCACTTAGCTCTGGTTTTCATTACATTTTTTTTCATCACCAGTTGCATTGTTTTTAAACAAGACTTTTATATGTTTTTTATTGTCTCCCCAGGGTGAGAAGTCATGCCCATATTACGTGCAGACAGGAATGTGTAGATTCGGAGTCGCCTGCAAATTCCATCATCCTCATCCTCAGCCTCATAATAATAATGGCCACTCTACTACTTATGGAATGCCTACCTTTCCTTACGGGATGATGTCTTTGCCTCCTGCAACATATGGAGTTATGCCACCTCCTCAAGTTCCTTACCCTCAGACCTATATGCCCTTCATATTTGCACCTCCTCAAGGCTGGTCGCCTTACATGGTAAGTCTTAACTATCTTTGCTCATGCCTCAAGTAGAGTCTTAACAATAAATAGAGATAGATTCTACTTTTTAACAAAAGAATGTCTTAATCTGAAAGATCTTGTTTCCTTTTTCTGTGGTGCAGGCTGGATATAACTCTGTTCACAATAATGTGAAAACTCAGCCTGACTCCAGTTCTGAAAGAGCTGAGTGTAGGTTTTTTATGAGCACCGGAACGTGTAAATACGGAGATGACTGCAAATACAGTCATCCCAATCTCACACACCCTATTGTCGTTCTTCCAGCTAGACCAGTAAGTCTGTTGTTATTATTGTTTCACTAGGTTCGTATATGAGTTTCTGGTGATGCTAATTGCTTCTGCTTTTGTTGTGTGTTTTCAGGGACAACCTGCATGTGGTAACTTCAAGGCCTACGGTTTCTGCAAGTATGGATCAAATTGCAAGTATGATCATCCAATGCCACTAAACCCTTACAATATGACCATGCCTTCTCTGCCTACTGTTTCAACTCATCCGAGGAGATCACCACCGCCAAGCCGCTCTGACTCAACTGCCATCTCCAATGGTGATAAACCTGCTGCAGAGAATCACAGCTCAGAGATTGAGAAACAAGAGAACTCTGAAGGGCAGGGCTCATCACAACTAGGCCATTCTGATTCAACTGCCATCTCTAATGGTAATAAACCTGCTGCGGAGAGTGACAGCTCAGAGATTGGGAAACAAGAAGATGTCTCGGACAAGTCTGAAGTGCAGGACTCATCACAAATTAGCCGCTCTGAACTAACTGTCATCTCCAATGGTGATAAACCTGCTACACAGGTTGAGAAACAAGACGAGGATATCTCGGACAAGTCAGAACTGCAAGACTCATCAAAACTAAGCCAATCTGATTCAACAGCTTTGTCCAACGGTAAAACTGATGCAGAGAGTCCAAGTTCAGAGACTAAGAAACAGGACGATAATCCTTCACAACCGGACAACTGAGGAAAGCAGGACTCATCTGGTAATGCTTCATGATCATGATCTCAGAACCAATAATCATCATCACAATGCTGGTTTCTAACAGTCTCAAATGATCTCTCTCTGCCCTTTTTGTTAATTTTTTTGGAAGGAGGGCTTGGACATGTTCTTTCTTTTTACTCTCTCTCTCTCTCTCTCTCTTTTTTCTTTTTTTTTGGTTTTAAAGACTGCCATTGCTGAAACACAATAGGAAATTGAACAGTGTTTTTAATTGGTTAATAAAACTTCACTTCAACTAGCAATTTTCAGATGCTCAACCAATATTTTATCCAAATAGCCGTTGTTGCTCTATAGATATTAACCAGTAACAAAGAGTTTATTAATAGAAAATGAATGTAGAAACAATACGAATTAGCTTTTGAGTTTTGATCTTATTCTTTCTAATTAAGATGGTGTTGATATTGGTTTTCATAATAAAATCATGTTGGTATTGGTGTGGTGAAACAGAAAAGGTAACAAAATATCGAATTGAAATCAAACTGAGAAAGTTAAACATTGTCCACCTCCATCATTACCAAAAAAATAGTTGTTTCTTCTAATACTGAAAGCTGTTAATTACTTGCCCATAAAATTAGCTTGGAAGTTGACCTTTTTTTTCCCTTTAGATCTTATGACCAAATGTAAAATCATGTACAACAAAACCTTGCAGAAACATTTAAACCTAAAGCTTCCTAAAATGTTGCTCAAAAAAAAAAAAAAAAACCTAAAGCTTAAACTCTGACATAGTACATTCTTACACACGAGTGTGTGTGGATGATACAAGCTTCAATCTTTTGCAAATAAGGGCTCACTTTCATTCTTCTTCTCAAATCTATAAGAATTTTAGTTTTTATCATTTCCTGCTACTAGTTAACTAGTCTTCTATCCGCCATAAACATTCTTTTCTCAGTGGCGAATCTGCAAATATAGCTTTGATGAAATCTTGTACCTGCAACATTTGTCATCACAAGGCTTTCAGAAGAGGTAGAACAACTCGTAGAAAAAAAAAAGTTGATAAACAATAGCAAATGGCTTCATGAGGCATATCAAGTTAAATAAAGTTAGTACCTCTGTTCTCGTAAAATTGCAACTAAACAACTCGCCACTTTCCCATGCTGAAGTTATAGACTTGAGAGGCATATCCAATAGTTCTGTAAATGAGAAACACAAACGAAAAAAAATCACTGAGTATATCCCAAGCTTAGTGTTAATTTGATGGGGCAATTAGATATATTAGTAAAGACATGCCTGCTAGTTTTTGGGTTTTACGCAGAGATGGTATGAGATCATCAAGAGGACGAGAACTATCGTCTGCAGATTTCAAGGAACCGAGTAACGAAGACAGATTCTCCATCATGAGATGAATCAGTCTTTGTAGCTGAGGATAAACAAAATCATTTTTATTAGCCAGTTATAGAGTTACATTGCACAAAGGAAAGAGAAAACAGTTACCTGAAAAGTTTCATCAGCAGCCATGTCATCCAGAAGAAGAATGTCTCTGGTTATTCTGCGAAAGACTGACTCCAAAATCACGCACATGCTCTGTTTGTAAGTTTTGGGCCGTAAAACCGGCTCCCATATCATATGCACTTTCTCTAGGCTAAATACAACCTATAAAACAATTGCATTGTTCCTGATAAAAGTGACATTTTATACTAAACAAGATAAAAGGATAGAGCATTTACCTGCTCAATGCTAAATTTTGCAGATTCAAATTGATTTATTTGATGAGTATCCTGAAATCCATCTGCACTATCTATTGCCTGATGATAGATGCAAAAATGTTATATGAAGAATCAATGCTCTTTAAACTTTCACATGATACTACTTTCCCAAAGAAACTCACCTCTTGCAAATTCGAAATGACTAGCTGAACTTGTCTTTGTAAAACTTCTTCTGCCATCAGTTTAAATCTTGGGGCTACGTCAGCAAATACTGCATATTCCTTGATGGAGCTAGGGAAGCTATCACGATACTTTGATACACAAAATGATGATATTGTCAGGGAAGAAGCATAGATAGAACAAAAACAGTTTAAGAAGATAACGTTGGTTTTCTCAATCAATGAAATAAGATTCAAGTCCATACCTCAAAAGCAAGTCCAAGTATCTCTTCAAACAAATACAGACAATCGTTGTGCAGAAGAGCAGCGGCCTGATTGATCCCATTGAGTTGTTTCTCTAGCTTCACATTTCAAGAGAGATCAAGGAAGAAATAAGATAAGAATTTGCGCATATCTGTTAAAGATATTAGATCTTCTTTCACTGACCTTAACGGGAACAACAGCTTCATATAGAAGTAAAGAATCTCGAGCAGCGTGGTAGAACTCTGAAGCAACTCTTGCAGAAGACACACAAACATCCTGCAGGAAAAATAAGTTTATCATCCTAACCATGTTTGAAAAAAGATGCTAAAATTGAACTGCACAAGTCCTAAAGAGCTACCTCGAGAGTCTTATGCACCAAATGCATAAGTTGAGAAGCAGCTTCCGACACCATACACGTTTCAGATGTAAAAAGTAAGCGAACGATGTGCTTGGACGAATTTTCATCTATAGATTCCGCACCATCAGACTTGAAACTGGCATTCCTCATAGCAAGTCCCTGAGAAAAGGATTACACAGTCACGATCTTTAACATGAAAAGGCTGATCCGGTTATAAGACGATAAGCAAAGCTAACCTTGGGAATCGTAAAATTGCACTGCAACAGCAAACTTCTTGCTTTTGCTAGAATTTCAATCTTCTTTCTAGATGCAAAATGAACCTCAACATTTTCAGCGTATCTGCTGAGCCTTCCCTCCGTGTCAGATGGTGAAATGAAACTCAGTTCCTTTAGAGCTGTTTCAAATTGAGAGGTCCGCTCAATAACTTTCTGAAAGTCGGCAAGTTTTGAGGCATCTTCTGGGACAACCTGACTCCAAAAGGAACAACAAGCTTTTACACAACCTACAGTTCCAGTTCAAAGGAGAAGAGTGCTCTCTCTGTTAAGTTATGGAAACGAACCTTTGAAAGAAATTTAGATATAATGAGCTCTGATATCCTCGGCCATGTCAATCTCCCGAAAGAATGAATCCATGTAACGTTCCCAAAGCACAAGGAACTGCAAATGAATTTAACAACCTTAAGAATTCCTGAATAGATTGCATCTCCATCCACATCTTCAGTCTGCATTCAAGAAAGTATTTAGAGGTTCAGAAGACAAGGACCAATGCAAAAAATAAGCGAAGCGCAGAAATAGCAACCTTGTGATCTGAGGATTGTTCTAGCTTTAGTGTCGCTTCGGTTACATCCCCTGAGGTTTTGCAAGAATCTTCTACAGCGTTAAAGGTAGATGCATGAGTTACAGCTGGGGTAATGACATGCTTGAAGATTGCGTCAGCTGCTTTAGCAAGCCCATAGTCTAACATTCCAATCACCTAGAAAATATCCAGAACAGTCAAAACTCAAATAGCCTGAAAACAAATGACTCATACCAAAAGAAAAAAGTATTGAAACTGCTATGACTTTTGCTAGAATCACATTCATACCTCCATTGCTTCAAGAACAGTAGTAAGAGCAATTCCAGTAGTCTCACCAACGCTTAGCTGATAACTAATCCTGAGCTTACGCGAGTCCATCTCGAAACTCACTGCACTTTCCATGAACTTCGCAAGCACCTCTTGAATCTGCAAACACAGACACAGTTCTTCAAAACCCTCACGTTCTCTTACACAAACAAAAGCAAAGACGAAAGCAACTAACAACAGCAAAAGCTTCCTCCTAACAAAACAAAGCTTAAAAACTTTAAACTCATTGCTTGTCGTTTCACAAGAAAGATCAGATTTTTAAGATACCCATTGGCTCATTGCTTCTCGTTTCACAAGAAAGATCAGATTTTTATGAATACCCAAAACGCCTCACCTCGTCAAAGCAATGAGACCATCCTTTCCTAAGCAAAACGTAAGCCACAGGCTCTCCTTCTTCCTCCTCCTCTTCACCAACCCTCAACACTCCCTTCAGCTCTCTCACTCTCTCAGCCGCGAACCTAAACCTCCCTCCTTTCAAAGCCTCCTTCGCTTCCTCCACCGCCTCGCAGATCCCCACCACCGCACTCACAACCTCGAGCGACTCCCTCTTCACCTTCACCTCCCTGGTCTTCTCCGTTATCTCCTCGACCACTCTGCGAATCTCCACATCGATCGGACGGTCGGAAATCAGCTCCACGACATCGGAGACGTCGCCGGAGATCAGGCGGGTCCTGGAGACGGCGTCTTGGCAGGTCGAGAAAAGGTCGGAGAACTCGGAGTGGTGTTCGACGAGGTAGGACTGGACCTTGGACTTGATCCGGAGGGAGTGGGAGTCTAAGCGGTTTATGAGGAGACGGAGATCCGGCGCCGATAGTGGAGTCGTGGGATCGTTGAGATCGTGTCCGGAGAGAAGGTCGCGGATATTGATTGATTCGAATAATGCGTCGATCTCCGGCATGACGGAGGAGGGACGGTGGTAGTGGTCGGAGAAGAAGAAGATGTTTACCGATCAGAGAAAAGTTCGTTATGTTGGTGGTGACTGACACTGGACCTTTATTGGACACGATGGTTTTCTTATTGGGCCGATGTAATTTTAATGGTTAGGCCCAAGCATTCATCCTTGGATTTGTGAGTAATAGTGGTCACGTAACTCTCTCTAGGTGCGAAAACGTTAAAGCCCCAACTAGGTCCATAGTTGATAGTTCCATCATAAAGTTGTAAAGCGTTAGATAATGCAACTTTGATACTTTAACATTTTTACCAAAAAAAAATAATGTAACTTTGAGTATTCACAACCAAACTGAAGAAATTCATTTTCTAAATAAGTGAATAATTACTTGGAAGAGAGAATAAGTTCCAAATACTGCAGCAGTTAGTTAGCCTTAAGACCAGCGCAAAAGGAAACTATTTATACCATTAATAGTAAATTTCATTTCTTATATAAGCAGCATAACTGTAAGAGAAAACATAAAAAAAATAAGACAGTAAAGAAAGAACCAAAGCTTTTTAAGCAGTTCGGTTAGTCTATTATAATTTGATTTAGACAAAGTGTCTGATCTATGGCTGCATCCAGAGAATTTATCATATGTTGCCTCTTAACACTTCTTTTGTGCACTTTCTACATGAGAGTCGAGTCTGGTGCTGTAGACATCAGAGGAGGATGTGGTGGAGGCGACGGCAGTTTTCAGGAAGATAATGAGCGGTGTGTAGAGAAGGTCAAAGATGACGACGACGATGATGTGGATGATGTTTTCAAAGTGATTAACAAGATGAGGATATATGCTTGATCATGGTTCTTAATTTTCTCTTAATTATATATATAGGGGACTTTATATTCAAATATTTTGTTCGTTTTAATTTTATTTTCTTAAGCTTGTTTCTCGTTTTTTTTTTTCATGGGGTCGATTCTTTTGTATTTTTGTTAATTTATCCTTGCTTTCCCCGCATAATGAGAGAAATTGTGAGGTATGAGACTATTTTTGGCATTATTTTTATGGAAACTTGTACGAGCGTCTTGGAAAATACTTGCAAGAAAATCTGACCTAAGAAAACAAGAGCATCATTAACGGTAAAGTTCTTAGGCACTGGTTTTTAGGATTTTTTTTTCTTTTTTTTGGCTTTAAAAAAATAATAATAATATAACTAATCATCGGCCGCTACGCGAACAATGCAAAAACTAAACCAAACTCGCCTCTCGGCGGCAGACCCTGCAAACAATGCAAAAACTAAACAAAACTCGCCTCTTTCAGAAAAGACAACTTTTAATAATATGGTGGAACCCATTTATTTTTAAATTATTATTTTTTTAAGAGGCCGTTAATGGTAAGACAAGAAGTATTTTAATGTCTTTGATATCAATAAAAAATAAATGGATGGTTACAAAATGAGGGAACCATCTAATCTAATGGAGGGGGTAACTGGTGACATGAAAAGAAAAAATGTATTCTTTAATATTCTCCAGAAAATTTTATAATGTACAAGAAATATCTTTTCCTTTTCATTTTTTCTATTCATTTTTCCTTCTATTCCTTCCATTTATAAATTTACCATTTATAAGATTTACGTTTAAAAATTGTATTTCCACCATAATGAAAATATAATGTAGTTCTTTTTTTATTAGTGTACATAATTGATAAAAACCGTTGTTTGAAAATATATTTTCCCCAAATTTAGAACTTCTAAAATAGAAGCAGTAATGAGTTATAAATCAAATTACTTGACCAATATTTTTTCGTTATAAGAAATTAATCATGAGTGTTCAGATACCGTTCGGGTTTGAATCGGGATATTTTGTATTTTTGTTCTATTTTGTAATATATCCTAGGTCCCTTCTAGTAAATTTGTAAGTAGATTAGGATCAGATATAACACATCTGTTAATGATCAGTTTTGTATCACATCTTAGAACCTATAAAGTATCAATATATTGTTTGAATTTGGTTATATTAGATTGGTTTGGATATACTCGAAGTAAAATTTAAAGTTTAAAAGCAAAACATAAGAAATGTAAACTTATATATAGAATGAAGTATTTAAGGTACTTATTTAGAATTTGAATACTTTTCATTATATATTATATCTAACTAAATAGAGATTGAATATCTGAAGTACATATTTATGTTTCAAATATTTATATTCTATATTAATTTGGACATTCTAATCGTTTTTTGGATATTGTTTTGAATTTTTTGGTTTTCGGGGTCTTGGAGTTTCCATTCGAGTTCACTTAATAATACTTTGGGTTCCGATTGTTTTTTTTAACAATCTACAAGACATATACTCAGTTATTTTTTACATTTCAGATCGGATACGAATCAGATTTTTTGGTTTGGATTCGACTCGAATTTCAGATTACGGATTTAATGCCCATCCCGATAGAGAATAGTCTCACACATATATCTATTCTGATACTGGAGGAAATATGGAATACACAATTGTAGGTGTTTAATTTACGCTTAAAAGCATTGATCTTTGGTCATTTACTCGTTTATATCGGCACCTTACATGTAATTTCTTTTTTTTATGTCACTTGGGACATTTCTTTAGGTTAAAGACGAGGAATATTGGATGTGCTTCTCTCTACGCATATATCTCACCGATTGGAAAATTGACCTCCACTGATGTTCGATTCTCGATAGCGTTCAAATAAATAGAGTGAATGTGGATGTAAACATTTAAAAAAAAAACAAGTAGACTAAAATGTAGACTTCTTGTCAATGTCATGGGGGATATAATTATTTTCGATATGATCGAATCTACTTTTATATATCAATGTGAGGAATCGACTTCTTCGAATCCTTTTGGTTGATTCTGACATAATAGCGATTATATTTTTTTCTGTACATATACTTTGACCTTTCTCTAAAAGATGTAGATTATTCATATGTACGCTCCACGAGACATCACACAAAGAATTGTTTACATTGATAGTTAAGCTTCTTTGTGTGATAAACTAGATTATATATGTTGAAAAAACAAAACAAAATTTATCAATGTAAACAATTCTTTTTGTGATGTCTCGTGGAGCGTACATATGCCAAATGAATACATTCGAAAGTCATCAAATTCTCGGACCGTACAATTCGAACACGTCACGTCCAAACAGGTTTGGTGATATTGAGGAAAATAATTTATGAAAAACCCAAACGAAGAGTTTTTTTTTGGTGATGAAAAATGGTTCCAAAAAAACTTGCTAGTGGAGAAAGACCTCCTAGTTTCCTAGGGCTAAAAGACATAGATCTAAAGAGAGAGCCAAAATGATTAGTCTACATTTTTTATCCTGAAAACTGGATCTATGATCTGATTACATATATAGAACTATTTATGTAAGTAAGTTTGTAGAGTCTAATTGATTATTTATAACACTATATAATCTTTTTATTATAGAATATTCCACAACATGTAAAAGACACAAAACAAAACAAAAATACTAAAACCTTTCTAAAAAGGACACAAAATAACTAGTTTTAAAATAAGAAAATACAAACAATATAACATGTTAGAAAGCAAGGAGTTTCTGGTATTGAGACCTGATTACCTCGTGGAAACTCACTTATTGGTTTTATTAACTATTTATTAATGCTTCTAGTATCGCTTTTAGACTCTAGAAAATACAATTTATCATCTGTTATACAGATCAATAGAGAGCTTACATAAAATCTTCAACATAGTATAAGCAAAACCATCAAATATGAATCTTCACAAAATGGCTCAATGCAATCGCCAAATGTAAATTCTCACCACTCGTATAGCCATTTTGTAGTAATCTATTTGTTGGACATTTCCCTCTTTATTTACATATCAATAAACTACTTTCTAAAATGAATCTGCATGCAGATTAGTTATTATCATCACAATCTGCATTAGTACTGTTATGCATTCAATATCTGCATGTCATTCAAAGCCAATTGCATGTGATTCTCTCTACACATATACGATATATCTCAACAACTGGAAAATTGACAGCCACAAGATGTTCGATTCTCGAAGATAGCGTTGGAATAAAGTGTTTGTGGTAGTAAACATCAAAAATGTAGGGTGCAGGTTGTGACTGGAGGATGTAATTCAATTTCTTGATATACCATTTGTTTTTGTTTGCTTCTTCGAATCCTTTTGGTTGATTTTGAAAAATAGCAATTTAAAAGTATCCTATACGTAATAATTATGTATCCTAGGTGTGTAAATATGTAATGTCTCTTTATTAGAAAGGAATAAATAATGTTCTTAATGTTATCAAATTCCTGGGACTGTACATATGTATCACGTCCAAAACAGGTCGGTGCTATATTGGCCTTGACCCGACCCTAGACATGTTAGAAGTTGATCTATATTCAGTATTACTTGTGAGAAGTTAAGATAGATATACAGTGGTTGTAGTTAAGGATTGAAGAGTATATGATAAGTTTGACGTTGCAATTGACTTTCCAAGTAGAACGGATACACTTGCTGTCGGTGATAACCAGAGCATAGTATAGGCAGTCCTGCTGTGTCAAGATAACGATGTTACTGTATTAACACGCATATTAGTTAGGTTAAAACTAATTTGCTATAACCGTAGAAAGAGAGATATTGCATGACTCACCATTTTATACCACCAACGTAGATATCAGACGACACACAATTAGTTAAATGACAACATATTTAAAATATATAATACTGATCACGAAAAACAAATATCATTATATAAAAACGTAAAAATTAGTATCTGCACATATAGAAGACACAAAAAACTACTTGAAAAACAAAACAGTAACAAACAAAAATAACATGCATCTAAAATAATAAATTTTATTACGAGATCTAACTGTAAATATTAAATAATAAATACTGTAAAATTCATATTGCCTTTACCAATTATGTACGTTCTAGTTTTATGTGATTGAAAAGCATTCATAACTTCATGGATTTGTGGAAGCAATGTAGTTTACTGGTTAAGTGGTTAAGGTTTAAAGGTTTTTACATTCATGTCTAAGGTATGAATCCCAGACTATACAATTTCTTGCAGATTACCCAGATCTAGGGTTATAAAAAAACTTGTTGGATTTAAATCCAACGAAATTCGCTCATAAATGATTTCATCCGTGAGAAGTATGGATGTATGCAATCATAACCGGATCAATTCACACGATATAATCCATCACTGATTGTAAGTAATGCATAACTCGTTCGGTTTAGATCTTAGATAATTCACACAGATAATCGGTAAAATATAGATGTATGTCATAACCAGATAAATTCACACAATAGTATTAGTCCATAATTGATTTCGTATAAAATAACGTGGATGGATACATGTATACATATATTTTTATATTATTTTATATAAGTTTTATAATATTTTGTTTACTAAATGTATTATTTAGTTATTAAAATTTCTAAAATAAAATATTTTTGTTTTATAACAAAATAATATTATTTATACTAGGTAAAGAATCCACGCGATATCGCGTGGGAACTCATTCTTTTATAAATAAATACACTTTATAATTTAAATTCTATATAAAAATAATTTTATTTTCAAATAAATATTTATGTCAAGACGTATAACATATGTATTTAAATAAATACATCATTTTATAACTTATATTCTATATAAAAATTAATTTTATTTTCAAATAAATATTTATGTCAAAACGTAGAACATGAGTATTTTTATTTACTTATAGATAATATTAGAAATGTATATTTTATAGTTTCAAATTACATCAAAAATACAAATACATCAATACCAATAAAATTATGCATATTTTATTAATTTAAGTAAGTTACTCTAAAATTTTAAATTATATCATTTTGTAATAAATAAAACATCTCGTTTTAAACATTATTTTTCTAAATCAAAATTTTATCGTTTATTATGTCATCACGAAGAAGTATGAATGCCTCGTAACCTAATTTAATTTAGTTAGTATTACAAATAATTAGATATGTGTAATATGCAAAAATAAAGACAGACATATTTGTATAAAATTTAAATACAAACTAATACACAACTCTTGAAACAAATAATAAAAAGACACATTTTAGTATATAATGAAAAGAATAACTTTTAATAAGAAATAAAATTTCTATAAAATACACAACTTTTCAACATTATTTGGGTTTTCATGTAAAACATTTATGAGATGCAACTTTCATGTATAAAACTTAAGAGATTCAAATTTTCATATTAATACACTGATTTTTAGATATAAAACCATTGCAAATATTTATGAAATATTTATGAAATATTAACAAAAATAGATATAAGCATAGTAAAAACGAAAATACATAAATATTTGTATAAAAAATTAAGAGATACAATTTTTCATATATATGAATAGTCATATCTTTTTAATTTAAAAGTGTTTTTTTATAACGCTGATTTATTACGATATTACAATTATGAGAAAATTTACATAGACGATTCGACAACCGACAATACTATCTGCCTTATGAGGATCTACGCCTAACTGCATCATCCGAGCCGTCCTATGAAGATTCATCCGAGCCGTCCTATGAAGATCTCCTGACCAGATTTACTTGCACCATATTGAAGATCTCTTGTACGCATTTCTTCTGTAGTCTGCATTAATAAATCGCTTTCTCGGGGATTTGAAACCTGGATTTTTCCTCAAATCTGCAAGAAATTGCATAGTCTGGGGTTCGAACCCCAAACATGGGTGTAGAAGCCTTTAAACCTTAATCAATAGGCTACTGTGTTTCCACAATTTAAAAGTGGTTATTTTGAAATAGTAATTATATGAATAGTCGCAACTTTTCAATTTAAATAGTCGCATCATTTCAATTTAAAGTTAGTTATTTTGAGATGATATATATATATATATATATATGTATGAATAGTCACAACTTTTCATTTAAATAATTACATCTTTTCAATTTAAATACTAATTAATACACAACTCTTAAATCAAATAATGAAATGACACATCTTAATATATAATGAAAATACAATTTTTAACAAAACAATTCTATAAAAACACATAACTTTTCAACATTGTTTGGGATTCCTATTATTAGTAGATTTTTTAGATATAAAACAATTAAAATATTTATGAAATATTATTAAATAGATATAATAATAAAAAAAACCAAAATACATAAATATTTGTATAAAAATTAAGAGATGCAGTTATTCATATATATGAATAGTCACATCTTTTTAATTTAAAAGTGATCATTTTGAAATGATAACTATATAAATAGTCGCACTTTTCAATTTAAATAGTCGCATCATTTCAATTTAAAGGTAGTTTTTTGAGATGATACATATATGAATAGTCACAACTTTTCATTTAAATAATTACATCTTTTCAATTTAAATACTAATTAATACACAACTCTTAAATCAAATAATGATAGGACACATCTTAATATATAATGAAAAGATACAACTTTTAACAAAAAAAAAAAATTTCTATAAAAACACATAACTTTTCAACATTATTTGGGATTCGACAGACATATTTATATAAAATTAAAATACTAAATAATACACAAATCTTGAAATAAATAATTAAAAGACAAACTTTAGTATATAATGAAAAGACATAAATTTTAATAAGAAATAAAATTCCTATAAAATACACAACTTTTCAACATTATTTGAGTTTTTTTCATGTAAAACATTTACCAGATGCCACTTTTATGTATAAACTTAAGAATTAAAACTTTCATATTAATATACTGATTTTTAGATATAAAACAATTAAAAATATATATGAAATATTAATAAATAGATATAAGCATAATAAAAACGAAAATACATAGATATTTGTATAAAATTAAGAGATGCAACTTTCCATATATATGAATAGTCACATTTTTTAATTTAAAGGTGGTTATTTTGAAATGATAATTATAAGAATAGTCGCAATTTTTCAATTTAAATAATCGCATTATTTCAATTCAAAGGTAGTTATTTTGAGATGATACATATATGAATAGTCACAACTTTTCATTTAAATAATAACATCTTTTCAATTTAAATACTAATTAAGATACAACTCTTAAGTCAAATAATGAAAAGACACATCTTAATATATAATGAAAAGATACAACTTTTAACAAAAAAAATCTATAAAAACACGTAACTTTTCAATTTTATTTGGATTCCTATTATTATTAGTTTTTAACAAAAAAATTCTATAATAACTCATAACTTTTCAACATTGTTTGGGATTCCTATTATTAGTAGATTTTTTAGATATAAAAGAATTAAAAATATTTATCAAATATTAATAAATAGATATAAGAATAATAAAAACCCAAAATAGATAAATATTGTATAAAAATTAAGAGATGCAGTTATTCATATATATGAATAGTCACATCTTTTTAATTTAAAGGTGATCGTTTTGAAATGATAATTATATGAATGGTCGCAACTTTTCAATTTAAATAGTCGCATCATTTCAATTTAAAGGTAGTTATTTTGAGATGGTACATATATAAATAGTCACAACTTTTCATTTAAATAATTACATCTTTTCAATTTAAATACTAATTAATACACAACTCTTAAATCAAATAATGATAGGACACATCTTAATATATAATGAAAAGATACTTTTAACAAAAAAAAAATTTCTATAAAAACACATAAGTTTTCAACATTATCTGGAATTCGACAGACATATTTGTATAAAATTTAAATACTAACTAATACACAACTCTTGAAATAAATAATTAAAAGACACACTTTAGTATATAATGAAAAGACATAATTTTAATAAGAAATAAAATTCCTATAAAAAACACTACTTTTCAACATTATTTGTGTTTTTTCATGTAAAACATTTATGAGATGCCACTTTTATGTATAAAACTTAAGAGATTCAAATTTTCATATTAGTATACTGATTTTTAGATGTAAAACAATTACAAATATTTATGAAATATTAATAAATAGATTTAAGCATAATAAAAACGAAAAACATAAATATTTGTATAAAATAAAGAGAAGCAACTTTCCATATATATATATATGAATAGTCCCATCTTTTAATTTAAAAGTGTTTATTTTGAAATGATAATTATATGAATAGTTGCAACTTTTCAATTTAAATAATCACATTATTTCAATTCAAAGATAGTTATTTTGAGATGATACATATATGAATAGTCACAACTTTTTATTTAAATAGTTACATCTTTTCAATTTAAATACTAATTAAGATACAACTCTTAAATCAAATAATGAAAAGACACATTTAATATATAATGAAAAGATGCTGACAAAAAAAATATATATATAATGAAAAGATACAACTTTTAACAAAAAAAATCTATAAAAACACGTAACTTTTCAGCATTATTTGGGATTCTTATTATTAGTAGATAAACTTTTAGTTTTTTTTTTCTTTTTTGTGAATAGAATCACATATTTGGTCAAAAATATAGATTTTTTCAGGATAAGTGGACACAAAGCATTATAAGATGCTTGCGGAGAGAATGTTAATCGGAAAATTAATGATCCAGACGAAGCTGACGGATTACAAATATCCGCTCTAGGCCCACCTCTATATTGAAGCCCCTTTCGTCTAGAAATTTTCCTATATATGCAGGTATACATACCACTTCCTTCACACACACTGCAATACGAACTACAGATCAACAAGTTTTTTTTTCTTAAACCAGAGCTGCAGTGTTTCAGACGACCAACATCTTGAAATGGGTCAAACTTTGTCACTTGAAGGTTCGTTTTACTTGTAGGCATGCCCATAGATATAAGTTTAACTCACACATGTTTGCTTATCTCCATATATTCTATCTAGACACCGTTAGAGCAGAGGCAAAGAGCCACAACAATGTCCACTTAATGTTGGTTGATGGAATGTCTAAGGTAATGACTCGACAAGTTGAGAATTGTGTGTCATCGGATATCTACGTTGGTGGTCTAAAATGGTGAGTCATACAGTATCTCTCTTTCCCAACACGGTTATAGCAAATCAGATTTAACCTAATTAATATGCGTGTTAATCCAGGAACATCGTTATCTTGACACAGCAGGACTGCCTATACTATGCTCTGGTTATCAGCGACAGCAAGTGTATCGGTTCTAATTGGAAAGTCAATTGCAACGTCAAACTTACCATATACTCTGCTACTTCTTCAATCCTTAACTACAACCGCTGTATATCTATCGTAACTTCTCACAAGTACTAGTTATTGATGATTTCTATTTTATTTTGATACTGCGGATACATGTTATATTATCAGGGACGTGGTTTTGTTTCGACGCAAACAATTCTACATTATTGGTAAGCATCCCACTCAACAACATGAAGGAGTTATACACTGTGAACGACAAATCAGTTTTCTCAGCCGAGATCACTAACGTCAACCCGCAATCCCTCGACGTTAGCTGGACCCCTCGAACTATAGGGACTGCAGAAAGCATTAAACTGATAGAGGTGGAGAGAAACAAGTCTAAATTCACTTGGAAGATTACTCACTTCTCCACCTTCGTTGGTGAACATCATTCCTCGTACCAGTTCACCGTTGGACCACGCAGATGGTATTTGCTCCCTCTGCTTCAATTTATATCAATACGTTTTTGGTTGCAAAACACAGGAAGTAAAATTTTACATATACAGATTCATTTTTTTTTGTCATCTATACAGATTTATTTATCTATCCTTTACAACTAATGTTTCATATGTACAAACAATACAATATTATAATCTGTAGGGATAATAAGTCTAGAAAATGAATGAACGTTTTAAATTAAACTACGTTTCAAATTAAATTAGCATTTTAAAAAAATGTTTTAAATTAAACGTATTAGATTATAAAACTTATTCTACCTTTGTTATTTAAAGAATAGACTTTTTATGTTTTCACACATTAAGAAAATGTAGAAGCCTTTATTATTTTATCAAAAAAAAATATTTATCAAAAAATAGAAGTCTTTATTATTTGCGATTATTAATTTTTAAAAGCTTTAAACAAATAATAGCCGGTAAACTTAATTATATTTTTTTGAATTTTACAATTTTATTATTAACTATATATTTTATTAAAAAACTAAAAATTCATAGAAAACATTAAAAAAGAAACCATGTGTGAAATATATTTTTTCTGAAAATTCTATATTTACAAAACAAAGGGAATATATTTTGTTTTCCCTTTTAACCAGGTACCTACGGATGTACCCGAAAGGAACCTTAGAGGGGAAAGGAAATTCATTGTCTTTGTATTTGCATGCGTCTGATTACGTGACTAGTCCAAATACAAAAACTCTGGCCGTCTTTAAACTGCGAGTGTTGGACCAATTCAAACGCAATCACCATGAAATAGGTACCAAAACATGATTAGTGGGATTTCGGTGCTATTAATAATGCTCTAATATCCTTCAGTTCAAATTTTGTTCATTCAATATTTTTTTCATTATATATAAGCCGTTTGCTAACTTTTAATCTCTACATGTGATAAAAGGCCAGCACTTCTGGTTTGACTCTGATGGGCAGAAGGGAGAATCCAAGTTTTTGGCGCTGGAGGAATTGCACAAGGCTTCAAACGGATTTCTGGTGAAAGACCAGATATATATTGGTGTTGAGTTCTTCTATATCTCCACTACCCAGAATATGATATGATTGTTATCAATGAATTAATTAAGACCACAAGAATAAATAGCTCCTGGAGAGGAACTTATCTACCTATTCGAGACAAAAAAAATCTACTTATCCCCTAATTTGCATATCATGGTGTGTTTAGAAATGCAAAAATAAAACGATCAAATCGGTTGCTTGTACTCTCTGGCATTATAACATTCAACCGAATCTGATGCTATGTCTTATGTATCCGATTGCTTTTTTTTTGTTGGAGTGAAAACCTTTCTAGATATAAAGAATATTCTGAAGTACTTAAAGAGAAGATTTTGTGCGAGGAAAAGAGCACTTTTTATTATTTTAGAGATGATTTCTCATTAATCAGATGACTCTACATACTTGGATGATACAAAATGAAAACAATATGAAGATATTTATATTCTCTAAATTATAAAATATCTTAGATACTAGGATAAATCATGTGCCTTATGCATTGTGAATTTATATGAAAGTTATGTAAGAAATATTGTATAAAAATAAAATTTATATTTTTGATCCAATTATTTTTTTTGGCCCTTAGTTTCTTAAATAACATTTATATGAAAGTTATTTAAGAAATATTTCTCATTTTTGTGTTGCTTTTTCATTTTGATTATTACTCGATATAAATATTAATTTTGAATTTTATTCTCATTTTGTTCATTTTTTTTTTCTGAGATTTAGAAATGTTTAAGATTTAAAATTATTAAAGAGATACATACTTAGATTAAGATTTGCGTCTTGTGCAGAATAAATATTTTATAAATATTTATATGTTTAGTTTTCTTTTTGAAATTAAAAGATAATTTTCGAAACTATTTTTAAAATTTTATTTCAAAATTTTTAATTTTTTTTTTTATAAAATTATAAACCTCAAACCCAAATTATCACCCCCTTAACTCTAAATCATAATATCATAGGGGTATAAGTGTATATTTACGTCTTTAATAAAATGTTTTGGTCGTTTTGATTCTTAATTGTTATATTTGTGACAAAAAAAATTAGTGCTATTTTAAAAAAATTTCAAAATATTTATATATGATCGATAAATTATTTATCCTCATTATCAGAAATTGAAATTTTCAACATATTGTTTTACAACATAAAATGGAAAATCCCCAAAATACACCAATGTAAACGAATAGAAGAGAATATGGTTTGTGGATGTTTATATAGGAGACGAAGATAGTTAGGAGATTTTTCTTCGCGTATTTTAACCATGAACTAGATTTTGACCCGCCCTTAAAAGGGCGGGTTTATTTTCTGTTTTATATTTTCTTTAGAAATTTAAATTTTATATTTATGGTTTTTTAATAAGATGTTTTAATAATTGTATTAAAATAGTTAGACTACACATATATCAATAGGTCATGTTCGTGTTTTAATAGTATTGAATAGTATTGATACATGCAGTTGTAAAAAAATCAGTTTTCTAAAAAATAAAAAATGTGGACACAACCTTTTATCAATAGGTCATGCTGCAGAATTAATAGAATAGATTAATTAAAACTTTTTATTATTCATTTTAAAAAATACTATATAAAAACATAAATTTGACTAAAAATACAAATATAAAACAAAAAATATCCTTATTTTTGTTTTAATTTTTTGAGAAATTTAAGTTTTATATTTGTTTTTTAATTATATTGTAGTTAATATTAATTTAAGTTAATATAATTTTGGTGACTATATTAAATATGTCAAGTTTCATAATTATACACTTGTGTCATATACATTTCAGAAATTGTTTTTAAACTTTATTCATAAAATTTACAACATATTATATTTCTTAGTAGTTACTTAACGTAATTAGTCAAAAATATTTGTATCAAAAAAAACCGATTCGGAATCTACCCAAAAATCAAAGTCTCATACCCAGTGTTTTAAAAACCGATCTGGACCCGTGGTTGAACCGATAAATTTGGTGACCTAAGATAAATACGGTGACTTAAGATAAATACGGTTTGAGTTTTGTGAAAAAAACTAATATTTAAAAACCTAATAAAACCCGCAAAAACTCGCTAAAACCCGAAAACTGATTACCGGTTGAACCATTGGTTGAACTAATAGATAACTTTTAATTTTACTTTTTTATTTTAGTTTTTAATTATGTTTCTAAAATATGGTTTGTATAATTTTTAATAAATAAGTTAGGTTTTTCAGTTTTCTTACTAAAAAAACATGGAAACTCTGGCTTTATCTCATCCTCAAACTTGGAATTAGATGATAAAACATTGTATAATACCCGACCCGCAAAAACC
This sequence comes from Raphanus sativus, assembly GCF_000801105.2. Taxonomy (NCBI): domain Eukaryota; kingdom Viridiplantae; phylum Streptophyta; class Magnoliopsida; order Brassicales; family Brassicaceae; genus Raphanus; species Raphanus sativus. Next base: position 18,809,531 of record NC_079513.1, on the reverse strand, counting down.
TATAATAGTATTCAAAGAGATCATATACATATATATAAATTGTATATATACCCGCCTATTGGTCTTCTTCTGTTGCCCGTTAAACCTGCAAAAACTCGCTAAAATCCAAAAACCGATTACCGGTTGAACCATTGATTGAACTAATAGATAACTTTTAATTTTATTTTTTTATTTTAGTTTTTAATTATGTTTCTAAAATATGGTTTGTATAATTTTTTAATAAATAAGTTAAGTTTTTCAGTTTTGTTATCGTCAATTTATTAATAATGTTTTACTTTTGGTTTAGTTTGGATTTAAAATTTAATTTATTATTCACATTACACATGTAAATATTTATGAATTTTTCAGTCTTTATATTATTTGTTAGATTTCATAATCTTAACTTGTTACAAAAATAATTTAAATATTTAAACTATTTTTGATATTTTATAAGTCAAATGAAAAAAATTGTAAAAACTAAAGAAATTAATTTGGGTAGAATAGTGACAAAAAGCAAATGTAACCGAATACATGATAATATCACTGTGATATCTGTTTATACAGCGTAGTATATTTTAATTAAAATTTTATTATAATAAAGTAATATTGATTACCAATCACAATTTGGTATAAACTCAAAAGGATGAATAATTGTTATTATATATATATAACTGTAGTAGAAAGAAGTGGTGCCGAAAATAGTGGACTGGAAATTATTAAATAGGTATCGATTAATAAAAAGGTAGTTATGGTTGTATAGTTTGTTTAATTTTTTTTTATATTTATTGGACTACACATGTATCAACTGGTCATACTTCAACTTTAATAGTATTGATTAGTTATAGATCATGGTTAGTTAAGACTTTTAAACGGTCTGTTATACATACGAAGTGTTATATTTTCTAGAGTTATACTCCCTCCGTTCCAAAATAGATGATGTTTTAGAGAATTTTGGATGTTTCAAAATAGATGATGTTTTGATATTTTATATTAGTTTTAGTTTTATTGAAAACTGTGTAACCAATGATATTTTATACTTATTTTTAAGGATTGGTTGAATTAGTTTTGATTTATATTTTTAATGTTACTTTTTAAAAAATAGTGTATGTTTTAATTCTTGTGCACACATCCAAAACATCAACTATTTTGAAACAGAGAGAGTATTTGTTAACACTATGCTTTTCTCAAACTCGATGAGATCAAGACACGTCAGCAAAACATGAGCCTAAACTGTCGTTACATCACCTGGGTCATTTCTTAATTATTTTTTAAATTTTTATAAAGTTGAGGTTATCATTTTTAAAAGATTTCCTTTTAATATATAAGAGATTTTAGTTCTTTTTTGTCAACAGATATTTTAGTTCTTAATTTAGACAATTCTACTAAAAGATTGCTTTATTTTAATTATTTAATTAATTCTATAAAAATATCTAGATTTTTTAGTTTAAGAGATGGAAAACTTTTCTGAAATTTAGGTTAAATTTGGACCAACACATAACTAGTAAAAGTAAATTGTTAGCCCAATAACATGTCCAGAAATTTACTTTTCAACATTTTTTTTTCTGAGTTCAAATTTTTTCTTATTTTATTATATGATCTTATTCAACATTTTCGGAGAGACAACCAAATAAACTAGTGCGGTTATTTTTCTACAATTTTTTTTAGATTACAAAGATATTCTGGCATCCTACAGAAATGGATCTAAACTAATCACGTATTTGCATCATACTTTTTCAGTCTACATGTCGGTTCATGTCACTGGTAATACCGAAATGTTATTTCCCTAATCGCCAATAGAATTCAAATCCAGGTCCGTATTGGAGCCGAAGCTCCTTCAAAACCAATAAACCGTTCTCGCTGGGTTAAAATTTCAGTAGCTTAAGCACTAAGCAGATATTTTTACTAGTGTACGACGGTTATTTTCCATATGCCATCAGTCGACTTTAGGATTTATATATTTCACCTATCTGAAGCTCATTTAGCTTATATCACTCATCACCGAAAGTTGCAACACTTTCTTCACATCACGGTCTTTAGATTCACATAAGCATTGTATTATAAAAGGTCTTTGAAACAAACTTACTCATGGTGTTGTTTATTGATGATCCCAATCAAAGACCATCTTCTTGTCTAAGATTCGGACATTGCTTAACTGGATTTTGATTCAACAATAAACCATTTGAATTTTTTTCATTTTGTCAGGACGATTTTTAACGTTACAAGGAAGTTCTTATAAGGCCTATATATCTAATGTATACTTGCATAAACAGAGCTATAAAAGGTAATTGGCATGGTGAATATAAACAAAACAAGGGAAATTTGCCAAAAGAGAACAAAAAAACAAAGGTGGTGTCCCAATGGTATAAATGGTTTTTTGTCCATTTTTTCTCTTTTTTACCTTTTGTATTTCTCAAAACTAATTAAATAAATACTTTAGTCAATCAAAAAAATTATTAAAAATATCAATAATTAATAAAACCCATGTATGAACAAGCTGGTAATTTTATTTTTTTTTAAAAAGTTGACAAATAAAATTTTTTAAAAACGTTCTACTAAAAGTAGAATGTGTCTTCTACTAAAATTGGTGTAGTAGAATGCAATTTCTAAACTTAACATGTTCTTCTACTTATTTTAGAACGAGCATTCTACTATTTACAAAACTTCTAAAAAAGTAGAATGTGCATTCTACTTATTGTAAACGTATCTACTTTTCTTCGAAATGCATCTTCTACTTTTTTGAAGTAATCTAAAATAAGTAGAAAATATTTTCTACAATTTACTCTTACGTCTAAAAAAGTAGAAAGTGTATTCTGGATTTTACTCTTTCTTCTAAAGGTTTAGAAGACGGCTTTTATGGATAAGAATACCTGAATTTTAGCGAAAATTAGTGAAATTAGGCAAAGAAATATTCTAAAAATCTCCTAAAAATATGGTAACTTCCTAAAACGTGATATACACGATTTTACTTGTGGAAAAAAATAAAAGGAAAAAACGATTCTCCTCTTGTTCTTCATCATCTCCATAGTTTTCTTTTGATTTTTTCACAAATTCTTGTTCTCTATGATGCATTTATGCAATTTAAGAAGTTTTGGGCTAGAGGCGAAGTTATCAAAAGTTCAGGGACTAATATTGCAATAACTGAAGAAATCTCCATTGATGGAGATCACGAGCTTCTCTTCGCCGGATCTGTTGACAACGGCGAGGCCTGCTCCGGTGAAGACGAGAATGGCATAGAAGCTTCGTGGTGCTTCACGGTGGCTTGGAGAATGAGTGCGATGGAGAACTCGCGGCTGAGCTTCGACGATTGGAGCTCTCGGCCCGACGGAGAAGCTTGGCTGCGACAGTGAGCATGACGACCACGAGCTGAGAGCAAATACGCGCCGGAGAAGCTCAGATTGATGACGCGATGGTTCTGTAGCGGCTATGGAGAAGCTTGAAGCTCGAGACAAAGAAGATGGAAATGTTTTTTTATATTTTTTTGCACAATAATCAATTAATTTCGTTTTAATTAATAATTAAATTAGTCAATGAAAGGTTAATTTTGGGTTTATGAAAAATTTTATACCATTAGGACAACTTTGTGATGGTATTATACTAAGGGGACACCACCCTTATTTTTTTGTTCTCATTTAGCAATTTTCCCTATAAACAACAACAAAATCAATCGTACGTACGTTCTACATTTTCTGAAATAAAAACCAGAAAAGTAGAATTTTCTTCGGTATTTTGAAAATAATCCAAGACCTTTTTGACCTTTTGATCTTTAAGGTCACAAGTCAAGAATTTTTATTTATTTTCTAAACAAAGAGTGCAGAAGAAATTGCGATACTAGGTACAAATATACAATATTCAGTAAGACAGTAAGCACATTCATCTTTCTCCAAACTATATCACCTGCTATATATTCGAATTAGAAACCAATTATATTGCAGTAAAGGCCTGTTCGTTTGGTTACCGCCGGTTTCAGCGTCAGTGTCGGCGTCAGCGTCGGCGTCAGCGGCTGCGTCAAACTCGTTTAATCTGATGTTCGTTTCATAGACGCTGACGCTGATTGTTGTTCGTTTCGAAGACGCAGGAAATTGACGCAGCCGCAGGACGCCGACGCATGACGCTGTTTTGGATTGTTCGTTTGATTGACGCTACGACTATTTTCATTTATTCATATTTTATTTTTAAAATTTTGTAAAATTGTATTTTAAATAAATAAAATGTAGTTTAAATATATTTACATCCATAAGAATATTATGTTTAATTGATAATAAATTTTTGGTCAAATATAAAAATATTTGATGTCATAAATCATAAGCTAAATAAAAACAAAAATAATACATCAAACTACTTTTTTTTTTGGATAAACATCAAACTACTTTATAATCATAATCAATCATATTAAAAAAATTATACTGAAGTAAATATGATAAAATCTAATTTTCGAAATTATCACTTCAAACAAATAAGACAAATATGTTTTACAGATAAAAGAAACATGAAATTAAGTTGGTTGATAAAAAAAATATTACAACAAGTCTTAAAAAAAAAATCAAATCATTAACTAAAACATGATTTAATACGGTAAACGTCGACTGCTTAGACCCATCAGCCTCGTCAGATTGTTTTTCATCGGCATCATCATCTGACTGCTTCTCCTCATCCTCTTCCTAAATAAGTCATCATATCAACTTACATCCTTAACGTTAGAAGAAGGATTCTCTTCTTTGAAAGTTTTGCGGAAATCATTCCTGCAAAATAGACAGACAATGCCAGCTTAATCTCAGTACATAAGCGCCAGCAAACAAAACCAAAACAAGACGACTATGCAAGGATGAAGATTACATGAAAATGAAGAAAGCAGTAAGAGGACGCTTGGGCTTGTTGTTAGAGGCAGGGCTCTTCTTCTCATCCTTGGCCTTCCTGAATCTCTTTGCCTTGGGTTCATCAGATGTTGACTTCTTCCTGAAGAAGTCCAAAACAATACCAAGAAGGAACAAACTCAATATCAACATATAGAAGAAGAAGTAAGTAAGTCTAACGAGTGTTGTTACCTCTCTACAGGTTTCTTCTTCTTCGCCTCAGCTTTCGTCTCAACAACTTGCGCCTCTGATAAAGAAAAAAACAGATAAGCTAAGTCACAACAAACTCAAGTCACCTACGAGAGACGATCAAACACTCACCTACGAGAGACGATCAAACACTCACGGAGATTGACTCGAATCTTCGCATCAGCATCTGTGTTGTTGACCTGAAAACATCATTGACAACAATTAGTATCGCCATAGGATATAAATAAACAGCAAGAGTCTCAAACCTGAATTTAAAAAAAAATCATCTGATTACCTTACAAGACAGTGAAAGACAGACAAAGCTTAGGAGAGCTTGAGACACACACACAGAAAGCTATGGAGAAGTCTGAGAGAACGAGAGAGAGAGAGAGAGAGCTGGTTCGAGAGAGAGAGAGAGAGAGCTGGTTCGAGAGAGAGAGAGATGGGTCTGAGATCGAGATTCCAGAGCCGGTCCTGAAATTTTAGGGGCCCTATTCAAAATTTAAAAAAGAAATTTAAAATTGATAATAATTTAAAGTTTTTGAAGAATTTTCTTTTTTGAATTATATATTATATTTAAAGAGAAAACTAAGTTTCTGTAAATATATAAAATAATATATTTTCTATTTTCTTTATGTCAAGTTTTTTTAACAATTCTTTATTGTAAGTTCATCTATCTTATTAAAGGTGAAGTACAAATTCGGTGCGTTTGGATACTTGGATAAGATTAATAAAAGATTTTGGTGTGTTTGGTTATAGCTATAAAAAATGGAGTGTTTGGAAACTTGAATAGTAGTATCTATTAATTGTGTTTCCATATTTCACTTAGTTTAACAATTTAATTAATTATATTACCTTAATAATAAATTACATCATTAATTATATTACCATAATAATAATAGTGCATATTTTTATTTATTAGTTAATCAATATTAACTTTGTGCCAATTATAAAATCAAAAATGCTAAATAATTAGGTTTTACATATGATTAAACATTTGGTTTATTTTATTTTACTAAAATATTTTTATTTTAGTTACAATCGGTGGAAAATTACGTACCCAAAAACATAGTTCAAAAATATGTTTTGTGAATAAAATAATAACTTAAATCAAAATACTTAAAATGTCCTACATTTATTGTCACTTAATTTTCCACTCCATATAATTATTTTACTTGATAAAAAAACTCTTTCTATTTCACTTAATTTAGCAAAACACATAAAACAGTTTTTTATTAATTTATATAATCATTTAGACATGAACATTATATGTCTATTTAGGTACATGTTGTTCTTTTCGGGTATCTTTTTTTTTTGGTAACCAAGTCCCGCTTGAATATTATAAACTTATGTGCGGATTTTGAGTTGGATCATTCTAGATCTGGATGAATTCGGTTCTGATGTATATGAACCTAAAAATATCTAAATAACCAATGTATCTAAAACGGGTTCGGATATTTGTAATAAAAATAACCATATAACCTGATTCGGTCCAGATTTTTTGAGTATCGTTAGTTACCAGATCTTTTGAATATCGATGTATAAAAATATATTTCACGGGCCAATTTAACAAAATATTAATTGGTTCAGTGGAAATAAATATATTTTAAAAAATTATATGAACTGAAAATCACTATAAGAGTACTTACATTTGGATTCAAATCATTTTTTTAATAACAAACTACACAAATATGTTGATTTGTATACAAATTTAAATTACAATGTAAATATTTAATTGAACACAATTAATACAGAAATATGTCACATTGTTTAAACAAAATATCAAAGTAAACCGTTGCGTTCTAAAATCATTTATTTTAACAACAAGCCAAATAAATATGTTGATTGGAGAAGGAATAAAATAAAGCCAGATAAATACATAGTTTACCAGAGACACTCTATATGTCAAATGTATTATAAAGAAAATTTTACTAAGATAAATACATTCAATAATTACAAACAAATAATATATTTCATAAAAGTAAAAAATAATATACGCGCTTCGATATGTTGATTGGAGAGGGAATAAAACAAAGTCAGAGAAACACATAGTTTACCAGAGACACTATGTGTGTCAAATTTATTATAAAAAAAATTTTACTAAAATAAATATGTTCAATAATTACAAACAAATAATATATTTCATAAAAGTAAAAAATAATACCCGCGCTTTCGAAGCGCGGGTCAAAATCTAGTTCATTTTAAATCATAATAACCTTAAACCTATTGTTTTCTATTAAATTTATGCATAATAAAATATAGTTTGCTTCCTATTTACTTTAAATAAATTTGCATTATATATGTATCTCTATACATGGAAATTTCATTTTTGTAAAAATACTTTTTGTAAATTGGGGCCCCACAAAGTGGGGGCCCCATCCCAATGTTTCAAGATCATCTGTCCAGCCCGTCTGCGAGATTCGAGAGAGATGGAGAAGAAAAGGCAGTGGCGTCAATGGAGAAGATAAGGCGTCTGCGTCAAAAATAGCTTAGGTATTTTTGTAATTAGCGAATTAGGTTAAAGGTAAAATAGTAAATAGGTTAAATAGACGCTGGTTATTAGTCGCAGCCGCGGGATTTTTGGGCGTCTGACGCAGGTTCTGGCGTTTAGACGCAGACGCAGACGCACGTACCGGCGTCAATAAAACGAACAAGTTTGCTGCGAAAATCATTGCCGCAGACGGAGACGCCGGACCTGCGGCAACCAAACGAACATCACTTAAAACAACATTGTTTTGAACATGTTGACCTAACCAAAACCTTGGGTATTTTATATTATACATAATGATAAGAACGTGGCTGGAATTGGAGCAAAACAACAAGTGCATCATCATCTCATCAGACAAAAATCATCTAAATATAATTCAAATCAAGCAGATAATGCTAACTTTATACGTATATATTAAAATACAAAGTGCTTAAAATATGAGTACAATCAATCAAGAGAAAATAAAAATAAAATAAAAAAGGATAATGGGATGGTCACGTACACGTTCAGGTTCCCTGATTTACCGCTCTCACCCCCCCTCTCTCTCCCTCTCTCTCTCTCTCTCTCTAAATCGTTCTTTGTGAAAGGTTTCCTCCTTTCTACGCAAAAGCGAACGCAGATCTTAATGCAGCTACAGTGATTTCGATTTTTTTTTTTGGGGTTAAAATATAAAACTCTTCTCATCAGCATCTGGGTTTCTCCCAAAGGTACGATCTTTATCCTCTAATCTGGAATTGGATTCTCTGTTTCTAGGCGAGATCTCGATCACCCGGAAAAGCTAGAGACTCTGTTTCCGATGATTAATCGTTGGACTCGTTAGTGTTGTGTGTGTGATGTTTGAATCAGAATCCTGATTCAAAGGAGTACACTTGTGAAGTAGATTTTGAGCTTTGATTCCCCTATAGTTTTTGATGCTCATGAGGTTCTGTACTGATCTGGTTAGGGCTTCACCTTATATCTCCATCTAGAACATTGAGCAAAAGACTCACACTTTTAGTTCTACTTGTTTGGTTTCTAATCTGAGAAGTTGTTTTAGCATGTTGGGTAGTGCTTGATCTATGCCTTTTTTTTTGTTGTCTGAAAAATGTATTAAGTTTGTGCAGAGCCATTCTTGTTGCTCTTCCACTGATCTATAACCAACCATGTGGAAGTTCAAACCATTCGCTCAGAAAGAGCCCGCGGGGTCTCGAAGGTCGTTACCTCGAGATAGGAAGCCTCAAAGTCCAGGTGAGAGGCGTCATCGCTGAAGGAGGATTCTCCAGCGTCTACTTGGCTCAAGACACAAACCACGCGTCTAAGCAGTACGCTTTGAAGCACATGATATGCAACGACGAGGAGTCGCTCGAGCTCGTGATGAAAGAGATCTCTGTTCTGAAATCTCTGAAGGGGCATCCGAACGTAGTCGCGCTGTACGCGCACGGTGTCTTGGATACGGGGAGGAACAAGAAGGAAGCTCTTTTGGCTATGGAGTATTGCGGGAAGTCTCTTGTGGAAGTGCTTGAGAGCAGAGGTGCTGGTTACTTTGAAGAGAAACAGGCTCTTTTGATCTTCAGAGATGTGTGTAATGCTGTCTTTGCGATGCATTCTCAGTCCCACGCATCGCTCACAGGTATATACACACACGCAGCTTCACTAGATATCTTCTGTTGAGCTCAGATGTTACTGTTGTTGTTGTCTCAGAGACTTGAAGGCTGAGAATCTTCTATTGAGCTCAGATGGACAGTGGAAGCTATGCGATTTCGGAAGCGTTTCAACAAACCACAAGGTATTCGAAAGAGCAGAAGAGATGGGAATTGAAGAAGACAATATAAGGAAACACACAACACCAGCATATAGAGCTCCTGAGGTTTTGACTAGATAATGCTTTTTTAATACAGATTTATAAGGAAGGAGCAATGTTTTTGATATTCTCATGTGTCTTTATTGGTTAAAATAGATGTGGGATCTCTTTCGAAGGGAGATTATAAGTGAGAAGGTCGATATATGGGTAAATGCCATTTTGAAAACGCTTCTCCTGATTGATAGATTAATCAATGAGGTCGAGGACACTAATGTCTTTTGCAAATGGTTGTTGCCAGGCTCTTGGATGTCTTTATATCGGATATGCTATTTCAAGAGTGCGTTTGATGGAGAATCAAAGCTTCAGGTTTTAAACGGGAACTACCGTATACCTGAAACGCCTAAGTACAGTTCCTCTGTTACGGATCTCATTAGAGACATGCTTCAAGGTTCACCTGATGAACGACCAGATGTTACACAGGTAAATAATAATAATAATGACACTTTTGTTGTCATTTTGATGCAACAACTTGCAATGTGGCTAATAACATTTTGTATCTACAGGTTTGGTTTCGTGTCAACGAGCAGCTTCCTGCTAATTTACAGAAGTCATTACCTGATGGACCACCTGAAATGCAATCTACTGACGGTTCATCATCAAAACCATCAAGCAAATCTTCTCCAGCACCTCGTAGAAGTCCACCACCTCCACCACCATCATCGTCTGGAGAACAAGCTAGTGGAGGAGGCCCTCTTGGTGCCTTTTGGGCGACTCAGCATGCTCAAACCTCTCTTGTATCAGAAGACAACAATACTAACATAGCTAAAAGCCTAGTCCTGTGAGAGGAGAGGCTCGAGGTAAGGATACAAGTTCCTGCTGCAGCAGCAGCCAGTAACAGGGCAAGATTGTCTAAGGACGATGCTTTTAACTCGTTTGTTGCTGACTTCGATACGGCGAAGCTTGATAATGGTAATAAACCTGGAAAAGAAGATGCACTGGAGGCTGAGATAGAGAGGTTAAAGGATGAGTTGAAGCATACAAAGTCAGAGAAGGCTGAGATTACTGCTAAGTTCGAAAAGCTTTCTGCTATCTGCAGATCGCAGAGGCAAGAGTTGCAGGATCTCAAGCAAGCACTTGCCTCTAAATCTGCGTCAGCCTCACCAAGCAGAGACTTGTCACAAAACCAAACCTCTCCAGGGATGCGTTCCGTGTCCTCAACTCCTTCGGTAATTACCTAATCTAAGCGTTAGACCAACAACATTTAGGCTTTGCATCAGTTTTTTTCTTACATTATTATGACTCTTCTTGTTGAAACAGAGAGATAGGGTTGAAGGAAGTGTTTGGGATCTTCAGCAAACAGACAGGTCTGATTGGTCATCAGGAAGCTCGGATCCAAACTCATGGCAACCTTTTAGTGAACCCGTGTTGGAATCTGCATCAAAGACCCTTAATCAGTCTGTGAGAACAAAAAGTAAACCAGCTTCTTCAGCTCCTGCTCCAGCAAGCCAAGGTTTTGAGCCATGGGGGTTCGAGACAGAGTCCTCAGAGCTGCTGCAACGTCTTCAGCGTCTGCAACACAAAGATCTGGAAACACTTCACAGCAAAGATTTGGGAACACAAAGATGAGGGATAATCAGAAAGCTGCTCAACCTGCTGGATGGGCTGGCTTCTAAAAAAAACTCTCACTCTATCTCAATGCTCATTGATATTTCCTCGTACAACAACAACAGCTTCTTGCTTGCCATTACAGAATCTTGAAATCTTTTTGTAGATGATCGACCGAACATCCTTTGTTTTTGGCGGCTATATATAATATATATATCTTACTGTTTTATAGACTGTTTAAACTTACAGATTTGGTTTTTGAGGAATGGATAACTCATTCTTGAGATGTTGCCAAAAATCTCGTATTTGCGTTAGAGGCCATGTTATGATCCGTATTCAAACCAGTGATTGCGTTTGTATTAGTTTTGGCGCCGTGTCATATACTCTTTGTATCAAAACCTGAGAGCTTCACATCCTCAGGCCAAAACAATCTTCACATCTTAGGGAGTAGTTCCTCACTTCTTACAACCTCGAGCTCGAGTTAGTTACTTTAGTTTCTTCACTACTCCATCATGATTTTTGATTAGTTCGTTGATCTTTACAGTACACGTTATGTTTTTGTTTTGCTTGGTCTGTTTCATATTCTAAAAGTTCTGTACCTGTGCTTCTTTTTCAGTTCTCCCAGAAACTCTTTTCACAGGAAGAGGAAAGGTTAAAAGTTATGTTTTTTTTTTGTTTTTTGTTTTTAACTCAACTTCAAAGTTTCCATTAAACAACTGAAACAAACTCCATAAACATATCAGCATCTACTTCATTTTCAACCACATTGGTGTTACAGAATATAACTTGTTGTGTTCTCCCTGGGTTGTGTGAGGTTACATTTTGTGAATTTCTCTGTTTTTATTTATTTATTTATAGTTGAGTTGCTCATGTATCTTTTTTTGAATTGAATGTTAAATTTAATTCAAAAGAAAAAAAACTCTTTTTACAACTAAGTGTACTTTGTTTTGAATGATTTGAAAATAAAACTACATCAAAAGAAAACTCAAACTGATTTTATCTTGCTTCAAACCAATAAGCCATCCCCCCTTCAAACTTCTCGTCTCCTCTACTTCTGATCACAGTTAGTTGATTTCGCATGTTCTTATCCAATTGACTCACCATACTCATTGTTGGGACTGCTTTCTCTCCATGTCTTCTTCTATTCCTTTCTCTCCATATCATATAAATCGTTGCCTGAAACATATATCTCATGACAAACACCTTCACTTTACTCCATCCAGTATCATCAACAATTAGCCTGATAAGTGTCTCCCAATCTCCCATATACTGATCCACCATCACCCCTTCATAAGCGCTTCCCAAACTTGCGCAGAATACGGACATTCAAAGAATAAATGTTGTATAGTCTCCAAAGGATTTTACATAGAACACAGGTCGCATCAATGTTCCCACTCCATACCAGCATTCTATCTCCTGTTGCTAACCTTCCTCTCATAGCAACCCAAGTAATAAAGGAGTACCTCGGAGTCGCGTGCTTGAA
>NC_079513.1:18780435-18797057 GCF_000801105.2 Raphanus sativus | reverse complement strand
CAGACAACTACCTTCTTGTTAAAGTTCCAGCGTCCGTTGCTAGGTAAAAAATCCTCATTCTTTCCGAACTTCAGCTGTATATATACAAACAAAACAACATGGGTGTAAACATATTAAGCAATTCACTAGAGTGGGCATGGCAGTGCATACCTTTCTATGCACAAAAAAAATCATAAATAGTTTTACCATTGGGGGATTTAGAACCCGGCCTTCAGCTAGACTCATTTGCTTTTCAATAGATATGCCGCTTCCGGCCAAAAACGGATCTTTATCATAGCAGTAGGTGTCCATTGCCTGCAATTTATAGCCATTAGCAAACGGTTTACCATCCAAAATAGATAAAGATAAAAACTAAGCTCACATCGTTGAGTGCTTTAATTCTCTCTAGGGGTTTTTGTCTTGATTTTTCAACAAGTAAAGCTCTTTGCCTCACTGACAATGGCTTTGTGTAACGTTGCAGAGATACAAGACTACAAAACTGCAAGAAAACGAACAGAAATTGTCAAATTGAAATATACAAAGTAGGATATAAGACTAAGAAAAGTTAACTAAACTAAAAACTGCTGGAGGTGCATACCTCCAGCGGAAGATAGTTGGGGCGATCTGGCTTGCCGACATCAAGGCATGGCAAGTACGCAGAATAAGTAGGCTCTGTGTAAGTTTGCTTGAAATACTCATACACGGTAATCTCTTTAGTCTGTCCTTCACACTCGCCATCTTTAATTTTCATTGAAAACCTGGCAAACGATGAAGAAAGTTAAACAAAAGCTGAAAGAGGATACATTTTATATGTAAGTACAGGTCATGGAGAGCATACAGTTGCTGATTGCACGGTTTCGCACTTAGACCTATAATTTTGAATTCCATGTTACGATGTGATGCCTTTACCCTCAGATGTTTAAGCATTTTGCTGGCCTGCCATAGTTAAGTGAGAAATAAGATTCAAATTTAAAGCAACCTGGCATGTTCTCGGTTACTGCATTTTAAAACCAACACTACCTTAATCCAGTCGATCTGTCTAGGTAACTCGACATTCTGATTGGCTTTCAGAAACTCGATAACTGGACCCGGTTTTAAGACCATAGTTGTTGACACATCTGAAAACCATAGCAAAACAAAAACAGTTTAAGAAAACGTTTATTAAACCTGGAGACGAGAGAGGTAAAAAGAAAAATACCAATGTTAAGCGAGAGTCCTTCGTGGATTGGACGAAAGCTGGAGCGGAAACCTCGGATACCTATTACGCCTCCCCCAACATCAACAGAGTTCATATCGTTGTGGAAAAATGCCTGTCTGACTAACAGGCATCCCCTGCATAGTCAATGGTTCTAAAGTAAGAATCTATCATGGTCACAAGCTGTAAATAACTGCACACCTATTATATAAACCAACAATGAGCAAAGTATCTTTTGCCATGAAAACATATAATGCAAATGCAAACAGATGTAATTGTGCACCTTTCAGCTGCTTGCTGCCTCAGTACAATGTCAAGCACTCTAACTGCATCCTGACTGTCGTTATCTGATGTATCAACTCCTCTCTGAGTGACAAGAACACTCTTTAAGGGTACTTTTGCAGAGAAGTGAATTTGAACCCTGTAACTTCTCGGCAGGAAAGAGAGCTTTGATCTCTTGGAAGAACCAGAAGGAGTACCACCACCAGAGAGGCCACAGTCACTACAATATTTAACAAGACCGATTTTAGCAAAAACCCGTCTACAAGGTCTAAATATAAAGCGAGATAAGAGGAACATACCGTTTCGAAAAAGAACCTTCCAAGATGACTTGAAAGTCAAAGTCGTTTCGTGGCAGAGGACCAACTGTACACAAAGTCTTCTCTCCATCAAAGGCCAGCCTTTTACCATCAAGATCAGAAGAGTAAGTCTTGTAAAGCTGGCCAATAATCTTTCTGCTAATTCCTTTCCCTTGGACATTTTCGCCATCTCCTGTGGTGATACTAACCTGCGAAACAAAACAAAACAAAAAAGGCATGGGCTTTGTCACACATCTCATACACAGACACTGATAACAGAATTACAGATAAGCGTCGGAAAACAAAATCTTACAGTGTACTGGTAGAAAACAACATCGGGCAGTCCCAAAGAAACATTGAAGTGATTGGTGCAGAGCTGTAGTCTCCTGCCAGTGCTTCCAACCCCAAGCCTAGTTGTGATGGCATAATCTCGACGGCTCGGTTCTTCTGGTGTTATAGGCATCTTTCTTGGGATAACCTGTAAAGAGAGAGAAAAGTGGAGGTTGGTTTCAGTGTGGCAAACACACAATATAGTTCCTTTTAAGGTTTACTGAGGAAACATCTACACAAGAGATAGTCAATCGATTCGACTGCGGCATGCAAGGTGTTTCTCAAGGATAAAGAGGGGAGAGAGTAAAACCCTAGCTCTAAAATCAACAACAGCTAGCGAAGATCTTCCTGAGGAGAGAATCACAGAGGGAAAAAAAACGAGTGGAAACACGAAAGATCTCTCTCTCTGGCACAACGGAATCAATCAATCGGAGGAAATGTGGAGTAAGTAAAGAGTGGGGGTGTACCTTGGGAAGAGGAATCGGGAAGGGCGGTTTCTAGGGTTTCGCTGAAACGAGGAGAGCAGTGTGGAGTACAGAGAAGAGGGGATTTAGCTCATTTCTCCGCTTCGTCAGCTCTCTCTCTCTCTCTCAGGGTTTTTTTCTCCAGAAAAGAGAAAAAGCAAAACAAAAACAATGGAGGGAACTACGGTCTGGCCGCGTGATGGAAAAAAAAAAGTTAAAATAATACCATTTTCGGGTAATATATAATATAAAACTTCGGAAATGAGATCAATAAAAAGAACCAAACTAAAGTATGTCATTTATAAAAAATATTTTTGCAATTCTAGAAATCTTGTAGACTTTCAAAAACAATAATTTGAAATTAAAATTTAGGAGAGGGAAAATAAATTGAATCCAAACATTAAAACTAATTTGACCCCGTAAAATTGAATCTGAACCGAATCGAATCCAATATAAATATCAAATTGAATCTTGTTCTACGGTATTTCGGGTTATTGAGTTTTATCTGAACCAAATCCAAATGAATTTTTTTAAGAAGTCAAAATATTCAAAATCTCAAAAGATATTTATGCCAAATCCGAATTCATTCCTGAATAAGTATCTGAGATAATCTATTATACTATTAAATATCTGTTACAAACATAATTAACTCAAATATTTAGGTTAATATGTATTTTGACATATGGTCAAAAATTAAAGTTTTTAATATTTAACAATTGCATATGAAGTACAATGATGGATAAATTTTCTTTGAAGTTTAATAATTGTGCTTTATGTTGAAATTTAAATAATGGGTTTTTCTTTTATAACTTTATTAGTTGATAAAATCTTTTGTCAAAAAAAAAATTTATTAGTTGATAGTTTTAATTTGTTATCTCCATTGTCTTTATATCTCCATGTGCATTGATTTATGGCCTTTCCGTAGTTCATGTGTTCAATGGATTTGTCCACTTTTGGTCTGACTACTCTATACAAGTGTTCCGATTAAATAGATGTATAATACGATTACAGATGATAGAGTTTGAAGCGGAAATCTTGGACTCTTTTCTCGAAGGACGGCATCATCAGTTATCATCGAAATTTCCTCATACCCCCGGTTTCTACTTTACTGGATTAAGTTGCGTGTCTGTATTTGGATTCTTGGCTTAGTCTATAGCGGTTCGGCACAATGTTTATGGAGTTTGAGGGTGTCATATATCTCGGCTGCTCATAGAAGTTAGCTTGACTGTCCTGCTCTTTTGGGTGCTCTTAGGTCCTTCATCGTCTTGTTAGTAATCTGTTTCTCGCGTAGGTAAGTCTCTTTTGGTTATGTATCATTGTTTGAGATATTTTATGTTCGTTGTTTAGTTTTGTTTCTCTGCTACAAATTGTTATTATAATTCTGTCAAAAACTAAAATTTGGTATAAAATTTAACATTTTATCAAAAAAAAAATAACTACAATGTGTCTGAGTGTGTGCACATCTCCTTAGTGAATGGCATGAAGTCTCTACGAAATGGATGCTCTGAGAAGTTTGAATCCCATGGCCAAACATTTATATTATCAGTTCCGATTTTTTGTGGTTTCTTTTTGTAAAATCTATCACCACTATTTAAAAAAAAATACAAGAGAGAAGAAAGACATTAAAGAAAGTTAAAGAAATCCATATATGGGGTGTATTCAATCGAGAGTTTCAGATGACTTAAATCAAAATAACAAATCAATTGTTGTGAGTTTTAAAAATTCATTTAAAATTTCAGTTGAATTGGTATTTTATAAAGTATTCAGAAATCTACTATTATTGAAAATAATTAAAGTTATGAAGTTTTAGAGTTTTCAAAAGATTTTATAGTTATTGGGTGGGGTTGATGATGTAGCGGAAACTTTAAAAGATAGAACTATAGATCCGTTGATTTTGAGAATACCCGGAAAACTAGGATTATCACAGGGATTTTATTTAGTCTAACACACCTAAAATCAATGTCTTCTTAAATTCGTTGAAATCACCCATGATCTACCAAAAATAAGGAACAAAGAGAAAACTCTCAACTTTATTAGTCAATTAAAAACTGAATGGAAGTGGTGAAGGGAGGGCTCCAATTGGTAGAAAAAAATCTGTAACCCCCTGGGGTTATCCTGCGCTGAATTGGAAGCGGTGGAAGGCGAAACTGAAGAAAATATATCAACCGAGCCTGGAATTCGTTCAAAAAAAGCAAAACTTGTAGTGGTTTTTACTGATTTAAAAGTCCATATCCGGTGTGGGCGTTAGAGCACTGAGAACATCCAAAACCAAAAAGATGCAGCATCAATTTCTTAAGTAAAATTTTAAAACTCAAGTTTTATGTGATATTCTAAAATGGTTTGACAAAAATCATTTTAATCTCTACAATTCAATGAAATCATCTATAACATCACTAAAAATTAAATCATCTCAAAATTTAGATTGAATACGTCCCATTAATAGTAGGGACTCAGAAGGCAAATTCTGGTATAAAGACTAAACAATAACAGCGGAAATTATTTTTGTGATTATTTTTAGTGAAGAAATCCAATGTTATGCCGGGAAGTGATGGCTAAGTTTCCTTCTACCTTTTTTTGAATGAATGTTAAATTTATTCAAGACAAAAAAATATTTTTACGATATACTAGGATAGGCCCGCCCTACGGGCGGGATTTAATGGATCGATATTTGTAAAAGATATATTTTTGTGTAAATTTTTTTGTATGTTAAATTGGGGGTAAATATAATTATGTTGTTTACACCAAATTTCAATTATATAACTAAAAATGACCGGATTCTAAATATATTGGCTGTTTTATAAATTGTAAATATATTGGATTTTTGTCGAAAAAGAAAAGAAAAAAATCAATCGGATTCAATCAAAAGCGAGAAAAATATTTCAATAAAATTAAAATGGTCAGATAATTGATAATTGTTTTCAATTGTGATGAATTTTTAAGAGAGAAAAAAAAAATTTGTATCTTAACATTTTAAAAAGCTTCAAATGGTTATAGGTTATGAAATTATATAATGTAATAATAAAAAATACGCATTGAGCTATTTTGGTATTTACAACATCTCTTGAAATTTAAAATAACTGCCACAAAATTACATGAAATGTAGAAAATAATAATCTTGAAACAAACTAATGCAAAATATAATGTAGAAAATAATAATCTTGAAACAAAATAATGCAAAATATTATGGAAAATATTATGGGATGAGGACCAAATAAATATTTAATAAAAAAGGAGAAAAACAATGCAGACAATTAGCCATCCACACGGATTCTCATGTGTTATATTAGTCTATTGGATTGGATTCATTGAAAAATATGCTGACATTAGCCATCCACTCGTATCTTTCATGTCTTTGCTTCCAAACCTTTTTTAATGTTTTGGTTCTTTTTCTGGTTGGTTTTTTCATTTTGTATATGTTCTTTTCTCTGGTTCCTTTTTTGTGGTTCGTTTTTCATTTTTATATGTGCGTAGTTTTGGAGATGTATGCGGGTGAGCCATGGTAAGAGGTTGAGTCACGTGATCTTGTGTCTGTTTTGTTGAGTGGAGAAGCGCCTGAGATTCCAGAGTGTGTGCCGTCAGATGCAAGGGATTTTCTAGAAACGTGTTTTGCAAGTGATCCTGAGAGTAGAGGAAGTGCTTTGGGTTTGCTATTGCATCGATTGTTTGTTAATGCATAAACGAAACTACAAAGGCTATACTTTTGTTGATCTTTAGCGTCTACTATTTTCAAACCAATTTTAATGTTTTATAACATATAAATTCTGATTAGGTATTTATTTGGAGTACATATCAATTTATACATAAAAACAAACGTATAGAAACTTATCCATACCTGACTACTGAATCCTTTCACGGTTGTGTATATTGTATTCTTGAGATGTTTTTCTTATGTTTAGAGTCCCATGGGTATCTAAAACGTTATTTCAGTCAAGAATAAAGCGACAACAATTTAAAGGTAACTACAGAAATGAATCAAATTCTGTGGTGACCCAGTTGGGTTTCAAAAATTCTATTATAACCCAATATTTTTTTTGTTTTTTATTTTGAATTAAATTTAAATCAAAAAGAGATTAAAAAGTCCACAAAACCTAAAAATTCAACTTATTTACCAATCTACCCAGTTAAATTCGAATCCAAACTCATAAATCCAGAACCCGGCCCATTTGATTTTTTAATATTTAAAATTAATTTTATTAGTTATATTAGTTATATTAGTTATACAGTTATACTAGTTGTACAGTTGAACAAGTTATACAATTATACTAGTTGTACAGTTGAACAAATTGTACATTTTTATCAGTTATACTAGTTGTATAGTTGAAAAGGAAAACAGAGCTTCCCACTCAGATGGACAATGGTGGTAGTCAAATCTGAACGAAACCTTCGAGGTTGATATGTTCAAGACCAAACCGCAGATCCGTCATTTTTAATATGAAATAATGTTTTAATTATTGTATTAGTTGTACTAGTTGTACAATTTTCAAAAAAAATACATCTTCATCTTTATATGATTTTGAAACCAAAGAAAAAACATCTATAAAACAAAGACAACTGTAGTAGAAGAAGAATACAAAAGATAATATAAAAGCAATCACGAAACGGAAAAGAATCTGCAAGCATTCATGGTTGATGTTTTCACCTGTGTTTGAACCACTTACACTTTGTGGTGTGTTTTTACACTACAGTTGTGTTTTCTTTGCAAATGAGTGATATAACCACAGTTACTAGTTTAACTACAATAATATTAGTTCCGCTGGCATAACTAGTTTAACTAGTTCAAACTAAGAAACATTTGAGTTGTTTTAACATTGGAAGGCAAGCTTCTTAATTTTGGAGATGACAAAGTTGTACCAGTAGATGAATAATCAAGGATCCGAGAACTATTAGAGGAACTATGGGTCGTCTGTGAAGACAACAAAAAGAAAATTGTAGAGTTGATGTGATTCAGATCAAAGTGGAACAGAGCTATATTTGAGAGGGGGGGGGGTGAGACTGAAGTCGCTTCGCTGAAGACCAAGATTGCGGAGCTCGAGGCCGACCGGGATCAGCACAGATACAAAGCTTCTCACGCCGACCGACATGAGATCATGGGTAGTTATGGAAGGATCTTGGATCCCCTAAGAGAACAATGGATGAACAAGAAGAAGGAAGTTGCTGCAGAGATTTAACTTGATGAAGTGGTTACGAATATAGATCTGTTGAACGATATCAAAGACGGAGGGTTGGTTGTGGAGGAGGAGATTGCTCGTTTTAGGGAGATGGAGAAGGATGGTGAGGCTGTCGTCAAACTGGCCGCTGTTCCGAGTCGTTCTATCTCTGGTCTCGACATCCCCCAAGTTTCAGAGGATTCAGTTGCCGGCAACCAGGCTGGACCATCGTTCGTCGGGGAAGAAGCCAGTTCTTGTTTATTTACCTAATATCTTTATTCTTCGAATTGCGTATCGGATTTGCATGTTTCTCTTTCGACTTTTCAAATCTTTTGCGATTTTGATATTCCTTTTTTCGAATAGATATATTTTTCGACTTTGCGAATCTTTTGGGATTGTTTTGTTGTTCATCCATGGCATTAATTGGCGGTGGTGGTCTTAGGTAAAAACAATGACATGGTCGACTTGAATATGAAACTTGTGTTGTATTGCTTTTGTAGTTGTGTTTCTTTTATGTGTTTTCCATAGTATTGTTCAACTTGTTTGAACTTGATAGGATTTTGGTATACAGTGAACAAACAAGTGAACAAACCTTAAAATATAAGGTGTATCATGTAAACTTATGGGATTGTGTAATAATTTTCAAATTCTTTTTTTACTATTTGTAAATATTTTCATACATAGAATCATATACTATGAAATCATTGATTCTATTAAAATATTTTCGGTGTATGTTTTTCAAAAATATAGTAAACAAACAAGTAAACAAACCTTTAAATTATAAAGTAGATTATGGAAACTTATGTGATTGTGTAATAATTGCGGAAAATTTGGTTAAACGTCCAATATTGGTATATATAATGTAGTTGTACTATTTATACTAATTTTACAATATATAGTTATACCAGTATTATAACACAAAACATGATTATATATGTCTATTGACATATAATCGGGTTTGTAGTGTACAATTAAAAAGTTTGGGAAGGAAATCATAATATCTCGCTATTTTGATGAGTTTTAATATTTCTTTGTAGTTCATTTTAATCATTTTAAGATGCATTTAGATGTATATATTTTATGTTTGTGTTCATTTGCATCTGATAGGTTAAAAATGCACACTTGAGAAGTTATTGGTATAACTAGTACAACCATGTTAATTACGGCAAAATTATTCTGACATGTACAACTAGTACAACTAGAGAAAAGAAGGTACATATATCATGTTTCAAACGTGCAGCGCATTTAAAACGTGATAAACAACTAAAACATGATAAACATAATAACATGTAGTTGTACGAATATTCTAGTTGTACAATCATATACATAGTTGTACCAGGTTATGAGTTGTACAAATTTGTACATAGTTGTATTTTTGTTAAAAATTTGAAAATTTTAGTTATACCACATACTAAATATATATACCTCAGTTGTATAACTCTTATTTATTTAGGTACCTATGCGCATATACAATGGAGTCATTAATTTTGTTAAAACATACTAGGTGTATGTTTTTCAAAAATATAGAAAACAAACAAATAAACAAACCTTTAAAGTATAAGGTAGATCATGGAAACTTTTGTGATCGTGTAATAATTGCAGAAAAAATTGGTAAAACTTTAAATAATTGAGATGAATCATTATGAGGACCTTTCAACTTGTTCTAGTCTGCAGTTACTTTCATATGAAAAACCAAATGAAATTTTAAATTTTATTAACTGAATAAGTTGTACTAGTTGTACCAGTATTTTATGTCAAGTATATATAAAGGATTTGTACTAGTTGTACTAGTATTACAATATATAGTTATAATAGTTGTACAAGTTGTATCAGTATTTCTTGTCATATATATAAAGTATTTGTTGTAATTGTATTAGTATTACAATATATAGTTATATTAGTTGTACCAGTATTATAAAACAGAAACATTGTCTATTTGTGTTTTTTAATCATTTTAGATTTTATTTAGATGTATATATTTTTATTTATGCGTCTATTGACATATAATAGGGTTTGTAATGTACAATTAAAAAGTTTGAGCAAGAAATCATGATATCTCACTATTTTGGTGAGTTTAGTATTTGCTTTCAGGTTATTTTATTCATTTTAAAATCTATTTAGATGTATATATTGTATCTGTGTGTTCATTTGCATTTGATTTATACATTTGAGAAGTTTGGGTGAAATTGTGAGGTTATTTATGAAAATTATAAAGTTTGTGACCGACTTGAAAATAATCAAGAGACAAGGGACCATCGTGCAATTATAAAGGGGTCTGATCTGCACAATTAAAATGTTTAGGACTAAATCGATAGGACCAATCTACACGTTTTAATAGTTTGGTCACATTCGTGAACACTCAAGAGTTTGAGGGTCTGTTTTGAAAATATTGAAGAAATCTCCATTGGAGGAGATCAGATTTGTCTTCAACGCGAACGACCGTGCGGGGCTGAGCAGCAGAGCAGGTTGGATTTCACGGACAGAGTAGTCGGAGGTCGCCACGGTTCCAGCTCTTCAGTGGGTTCTTGTCGTCGGCGAAGACAGAGGAGACGAAGTCGGGGGAGCTGGATCCGTCAAGGAAAGCGATGAAGGAAAGTTTGCACAAGCCATAGAGCAAGGGATCATGTAGTGTTGCGGTTTGAGCAGTTCGCAGTCATAATTCAGATCTACAAATTATGAAGAAGATGAAATGGAGTCCATGAAACCAACGGAGAAGAAGAATGTTTAAAATAACGTTTTTTGTTTTGTTTTGATTTTTTTTATTTTTTTTTATTTAGGATATAAATGTAATTTAACATGTTATAGGGTCATATAGAATGACTTAGGTTATAGGAGAATAAGTTAAGAGGGTTGTGTGTCATATGAGAATAATGTCCTACAGAAATAGACTGTTATTCAGTAACCTATACATTGATGATAGGACAAAAGAGACTTCAAGAGAAAAGAGCAGAGTAAAAGAGTACATTCCAGGAATCAGGTAGACCAGGAAGATACCAGTGGCTACAATCATAACCAGGATGGTTCCAATGTAAGCACAAGGATGAGTATCTTTACGGCGTTGAGATAGACCGGTTTCTTCAATCTCCTCATCACTTTGTTTAAAATCACCCAAGCAACAGGTGACCCTCCTGAATATTTCCTCCCGTAGAATGGCTGTGTGCGACTCTTACATGACTTCATTGGCTCTCCCCAATCCCTTCCACTGCCAACAAAAGATCGTCTAGATAATGTTAGAGAATGAGATAACCATAATCACCTAGACAATAACGTACAGTATCAAAATAATACTCATGGCAGGTTTTGAGCACATCAGGATAAAATATTCGTCTCAGTGCATAAATTTTAAAGAGCTATTATACATAGATCAAATGGTCTTTAAATTATCAATTTCTTGTATAAAGATTAAAATTAAAATGTTTATGATTCCCTAATAGCTATGATATGCCTAGAAAATGCTTAACCAGTAACATCAACTACCCATTGAAACAGATTTCTTTGTTTGTTTACTTACTCGGTGAACAGGAGAAACACCATTGAAAAAAACCTTGGTCTTAGATGGATTGACAAATGCATTAACCCATCGAGCCAAGTGGTCATCCCTTTGTAATAAGCGACCAGTCTGTTCATGTCTTTGTACAATCTGTCCCATCTTCCATGTATCTGGGCCACACAAACACATGTAGACGTCATCAAATGAGTCAAAACTTAAAAACGAAGAAAACAAAAAGCCAAAGAAAATGTACGTCTGGATGTGATCGATATGGGTCCACTAATGCCAACCATTGAAAATCAAGACGTCCATGCCTCTCCACAATTTTGCCTTGCTTAACTACCTCAATGATTCCGTTGTAGAAGACGCTCTGGTATGGTTTCCCTTCCCCGGCGGAGATGACATAACCCACCAGATCAAATACTCCAGGCTGTGCAACATGGAGGAGTTTGATCGAATGCTCTGGTATGGCTACACTTTCCATTTTCCTTTTTCTGTATATCACTGTCTCTTGCCATGAACCACAAAAAATGTCACTCAACCTGAAAAACATTAAAAAGCTGAAATTTTAAAACACATCGAAAGATCACTGCTTCTCTACACAGCCTAAGTCAGAAACATTAGATAAAACAGGAAACTTTACAATCTAAAGTGAAGTTTGTCTCCGAAAGAAAACTATTAAGTAAACAGAATAAGATTCAACTTTCATGGCAAATCCTTTCCATCAACTTCCTGTAACAAAAACAGAGACAAAATCAGAATCAGAATTCAAGGCAAATCCTTACCATCGTCTTTTTCCAGCATAAACTATATATAACCCATCATCCTCAAATCACAAACCTGCAAAAATGGTAATTTCAAATAAGAGCAAAATCTAGTAAAACTCAAACAAAACCCAGATTAGTCTGGCTCAGCGGTGGTAATCCTCTGTACAGCCTCTTCTCTCTTCCTCTGCACTCCTCTCTGCTCTTCCACACCGCATCGCTTTTTCTGGTTCGTCTTCACCCTTTGATTATTCAAACTGCACCCAAATCAAAGCCACACAGTACACAGATGATAAGAAAGTAAATAATTTGTAGATCTAAAAAGGAGGAGGAGATTCGTTACAATTGATAGAGATGGCAGTGGAGATAGAGAGACATGAGCAGAGATCTCGCGAGGGTACAACGCAGAGTAGCGGAGGTGCAGTGGCGGAGTCGGCGGCGCAGTGGCGGAGTCAGAGACGCAGTGGCATCGAGAGAGGTCAGACAGCGTGAGAAGCATAACTCAAGATGGAGAAACCCCTGAGACTTCAACGGAGAAGCTCGTTTATAAGGGAAGATGAAAAGCTCATCGAAGAAAACGATTTATGAAACGCAGAGTTTAAAGAAGAAGGGACAGGTGTCGCGCCAAAAAGACTGAATTTCTGACGTGGACGTCGACGTGGACACCCCAGGAGGGATGAAAAGCTTATTTTATATATAAAGATGTGCCATTGTTTAAAGGAAAACTTCGAAACTGTTTGAAACTACTTCAGAAAATTTCCTTCATCCTTCTTTTCTCTTTCATCTTGTTGAGAACCAAATTCCTATAGCTTTGTTATATCTTCCATTAGCACATCCTCGTAGAGAGTCTATACGGTTTCGGACAAGTTTGCCAATGTGCTTGACTATGTGAGTTGGATTCTGTGGGCATTCGCCATGTCTCCTGCAGTTTCTCTCTCTCCAAAGATAGTATAAGACTGCCTGAAATGTGTATCGGATCAGACACAGAGCTGTGCTCTCACTTGTCGTATCCATCAACAAAACAAGGAGCTGGGTCCAGTCGTTTGTGTAGCGCAAACCTATGAGTCTTTGTATCAAACTTATCCACACCGTTTCAGAGTAGGGGCAGCAAAAGAATAAATGGGCTTTTTTGCAAAGAACACATGTAGAATCACCCTGTGGATTGCGAGCCAAGTTATTACAGAGAATTTTGGTGTGGCAGCAGAAAACCATACTACCTGAGACCAACTTACCTTTGGGTTCGGTGTTCTGATCATTTGCCACGTCTGACTAGAACCGAAATCTTGATTAAATCTGTCTCCAAGTCCCTGATGTCATCCATCTGTCTCAGACCTTGGTTTCTCAACTTCAAAATCTCGTTTTCTATGCAGATCAGTATGGGATATCTTTTTTTGGTCAGTCAATATGCGATATCATAATTTATTAAACGTGTAAGTTAGATTAAGAATTTGTAACCATTCTCTTAAACAGTCCACTAAACTAATTTGTTAGACTTGTTTGAACCAGTATTAGCAGGCACAAAACGTTGTGGTTACCAGTAATAATTTGCTAAAAACGGATTCATCGAACAATTAGTTTACTGATAACGAAAAAAAAAATCATCAAAACACTTCCAAAGGTCACATTTTTGTTGATTCTAGAATTGACTTACAACTCGATACATCCGAGAAAACATATTCGTTGAATCAGACAAAGATATCATAGGTGCAGCTGTGCAAGCGATTGGTTTCTTATCATATCAAACTAATGATGAGGCTACGATACGTACGTCTTTTAGAGAAACCTGTTTTAGACTTTTAATAGAAAGGTCTATTGAATGGAAAAAAATTTATCAGATTTTGAAATTGTATAAATACGTATTAAAACTCCTGTTCGAAACTACGCTAGGAGCTAGTCGGGCGGCGAGTCCGGACCTAGCGAGTTACCGAAAAATCGGAGAGTACTCGGAGATTACGTGGGACCTAGTTTTAAATACAATTTAATATATTTATAATATGTTTAGTTAATTTTAAACATGATGACACAAGTTCTTATACATAATTATAACTTTTTAAAATAATTTTTTGAAACGATCTCCTTTAAATTTATCGAACATTTAGATTTGGGCGTGCTTGATACGAGAAAATCCCTAATGTAGTATATATGTGTTTGTTTTGGGTTAGATAACTAATTGTAACTATTTAGTAATCAATAATTATACAAATCTATCAATAATGAGTAAAAATAATCAATCGTATTTCAGCTAAAAAAAACAAAAAAAACAAAAAAAAACAAAAAAACTTAGGGGTCAACGCGGGATTGGGCGGGAATTAAGCGGTCAAGTCGGGAATTAGGCGGTCAAAAGCGGGTCAACGCCTGGATTCACCGATTTGGCCAAACTCGCCGCGGCCACCCACCGAATAGCGCCCAGACGGCCGCCTAGACGGCTAGGCGACCGCGTTTTTGAACAGGGATTAAAACATTATATACTGGTTTGCGGAGCTCGCCGTGCCCTGCTCCTTCGAGGTCCGGTTGCTTTGGTCCGTGCTCGTTTTTGTTGCTTAGCTGGTCTCTAGGTTTGGTTCTGCTCATGTTGCGGGTTGAATCTTTTGTCGCATTAGGTTTTGATGTTTAGTTTAAATTCCGTAATCAGCTACTGGTTTTCTTTGTAATGTCTGTCACAAACTTGAAAATTTGGTATAATATTTAACATTTTATCAAAAAAAAAACATTATAAATTGTGTATTCACATCTTTAGTATACTTTTTTTTGTAACACATTCACATAAATAGTATACAAACTTTAAAATATGTATTTATCTCAGTTGTGTTTCTCTTTAAAGTGTTTATAAATTTACCTTGTTCACAACAATTTTATGAAAAACAAGACAGACTGTAAAGGGATACTCTTCTGGCTCGGCTTAACTCA
The DNA here is from genome assembly GCF_000801105.2 of Raphanus sativus. Lineage (NCBI taxonomy): Eukaryota > Viridiplantae > Streptophyta > Magnoliopsida > Brassicales > Brassicaceae > Raphanus > Raphanus sativus. The sequence continues at coordinate 18,782,203 of NC_079513.1, read as the reverse complement.
AGGCGGGGTCAAGGATTGTTATCTCGATGGGTCAAGCTAGGCTAGTTATAACTTCATGCTAACTTAGCGCTCGTAAAAACCTATTTTCCATTGTTGGTATAATATTCTCATTCCGTGACAAAAAAAAAGTATAATATTCTCATTTTAGGGGAAAAAAAATCTTGAAGCTGTTTGTTAAATACTTAAACTACACAACATTTTTTTGTAAAAGAACTACACATTCCGGGTGGTAGTGGACGGGCCTTGAATACAGAAATATTCCGGATTTGATCTTTCTACTGTAGAAACAAAATCACATTGTTCTTTTCATCAAGACTGCCAAAACTGCCGATACGTGCGTATAAATATCCAGGAAAAAATCTTCCGTGAACTGCAATTTCCACATAAAAATTAGATTTGTGTTTGTAATAGATCCGAGTTTAATCCAGTTGTCCAAATAAAAAAAACCCGAATTTAATCCTTTTGCAAACTACACACCAATTTACGCGATAGGTTTCGAGGGCACGAACATTGGGCACGTGACTAATCAAAAATTGTAAGCAAATAACGAACTAACTATATCTTGTTAATTAATACGCGACTACAAAGTACAAACATATAATTTAGTCGTCAAAAATCTGCGGTGATATCTTTCCAGGACCAGTGGTTACCAAACCAAGTCATACACTCATCCTCGTTTAGTAACAACCACAACAATTTTTCAAACAAATGCGTGTCACCTTATCTTGGGATATTTTAGCAGCATTCCTTTCTCTTTGGAGTTCTATATTACTACGTTGTTATGATAACAACTCGGGACATAAGATAATTACTAATTTCTTATTGATTGTCAAAGACTGCTCCTTAAATCTTGATTTGTAAAGAACCGGTCAAGCTCTTTTTATTGGAAAACTTCACATAAAAACCATCTTATAAAATGTGGTGATGTGGTGATGTAGCGATTAGGGCAAAAAGTTGGGTTGTGTATCATATGTTATTTATTGCACACATAGAACTGTATCCTGATTCTCTGTAAAGAACAACAGAACAACCTGCATATTTGTGGAATTTTCAGTAAATATACCACGAACTATATGTTTACTATTGAAATAACTGATAATACTCTTGTCCAAATCTAAATTGCATTTGTCCATATTTAAGACTCCTAAATGCTTATGTGAAGAACTATGCATCATTAGTCTCTCACTAAAAGTTATCAACACAAACTTAAATATCAGTATAGCGATTTAAATATTTTGAGAAATTCAAATACAAAAATATTAATATATTTTTTTACGCTCATATTTTGAGAAATTCAAATTGATCACGAGTGATCCTCTAAACGTGTTCCAATGTAACTTTGATTTCAAAGTACGTAGTCTTTAATGTAATTTCAACCTCATCTCACTTTCACATGGTTATAAATATTGCTATCGTCTGCTTGTCTTACAATACAATTACAACTAAAAAAATATATTATATCTCCCTCTCCCTACATCATATCTTCTGCACAAAGTTAGAAGGTAATCTTACCCACTTTTGTCTCTCTGTCATTGTATCTGTTTCATTATTAATAAGAAACTCATATTCTCTATCTAATTGAGTAATTTTGTGTCCATATGTTTTCTTGATTTATTCCAACGTTGCATCTTTCTTTGCATGGGTATAGTGTTCGTAGGTAAAGTTCTTTACATTGATCGTGTCAAGAACTTTATAAGTGTTCTTCCGAAGCTTTGGAAGTTTTAGTTTCTAGGGTCCCCACGTTACATGTTTTTTCTTTTGGGTCAGT
>NC_079513.1:18756627-18780335 GCF_000801105.2 Raphanus sativus | reverse complement strand
ATACAAATAAATTAATCTAATTACATCTAATATTATTTTCTTAAATCTATGTATCATAAAATTAAATTTCAAAATCTAAAATAAAAAATAAAAAAATTATAATAGGTTATTAGAAACAAAAATAAACTAATATTGTCATATAAATATTTTTTTATTATTATTTTTATTTTGACGACATGATAAAAATATCAAAGTTTAAAAATCACAAGTTTATGTAATATTAAAAATTATATGATAAAATTAATAAAAAATCTTAAAATATTATCAGATATTTTGTATTTTTCACGGATCTTTAGTATTATATCACATGTTAATAACGAGTTTTTGGGTTTTTACTGGTTTCTATGGACATTTAATTAACGAATTTTTCATTGAATACGGACCAGATTATCTATAAGGTATATGTCTACCGGTTCAACCACCGATCTGAGTCGGATATGAAAACACTTTTTAAAACTCAAACATGATTTTAAAAAAAATTAAAATTATATGTTCTCTAATAAAAAGTTATAAATTCATCCAAATTACTCTTGAAAATATTTGTTCTATTTATTTTTATTTTGAAATAACATAACAACTCAATTATTGTGATTTGAAACAAAAACAATGGTAACATGTAAATCAATTTTGGGTCAATAATTGAAATGAAAAATCCGCCATTTTTAAGCGCGGGACAAAATCTAGTTATAAATTGAAACAGACGAATCACTTATCATCTCCGTGGTCCAACCGTAAACTGGTAGGATGAATTATTTTCACCAATGAAGGAGGAAAAACAAGTAATCTTTCAGGTGAATTTAGTTTTGTTTGCTTCCTGAAAGAGAGAAGAAAGTGATGTTCTTTTTGGTTGTGTTTGTTTTATAAAATGCTGAATTTTGTTATTTTGTTATAATTTATGAAATTCTGAGAGTTCAAGATTTCATATATGAGAACTTTGAAATGACCAATATATCCCTGATATCCATATGCAATATGATAAATATGCTTCGGCAGGCTCCCCGGCTATGCTCCGCTGGACGGTCATTGGCGCTAGTCGGATTCTCTCGAAGTTCCGGATACCAGGATCATCAAAAATGATAAATAAACGTCTTTGTGGCTTCACTTTAGAGTCGCATGAACATGATGATCCTTTGGCTATATGATTAAACTAACTCTCCCTTGTTCAATATCATCAAGAATAATATCTTGAATTGTCATCGTAAATGTGACTTTATCACGGTTTGTGATTTTATCACGGTTTAAATGCATTAAGAAAAAAACGTTTATTTAGTACTACTCCCTCTGTTTTATAATAAGTGTCATTTTAGCATTTTTATTTTGTTTCAAAAAGTATCATTTTACAATTCCAACGTATTTTTGTGTATGTTTTTTACCCTTTTGAATAACCAATAGTTTTTTATTTAAATCATTTTTTATTTAATTAAACATACATTAAATAAGGATATATTAGTCTATTATATAACTTTCTTAATTTTTGTGTAAAGTGTCAAAGTGACACTTATTTAGAAACAGAGTGAGTATTATCGTACTTCTGTTATAGCCTTAATAAAATGAAATGGATTAACAAAAAACGTTTATTCAGTACTATTTGCAGCACATCCCGAGATAAGTTAACCCCTCCTCCTGCACACAGCTTTACATTCTTCCATGGTCTTGAAACTACGTGGATATTTTGAGACATTGTAACAGCCAATACAACGGCTATTTTTGTCTTTAGCGTTGCAATCGGGTACTGGACTGCACCTTGCGCTAGCTCTAAAGTCCGCGTCCCATCCAAAACCCGCATCGACAACTATATTTACAAAAATTTAACAACAATATCACTTAGATATCATGATGTGATTGCAATGATAATAAAAATATTTTTTTTTTTTGATTAACTTGGGGGTATCCCAGACCTATGGAAGGGCCCAGACTAATCCCCAAGAAGAGGTGCAGCTCACGGATAGACCTTCTCTCTGGGTATGCAAATGGGCCCTAAAACATAGGCCCATATCCATGTTGGTGTCCAGAAATCATGACTTAGTTCCCTCCAGCAGGGTTTGGAATCACAACCTGGGTGCAGGAAGGAGCCCGTCCTTACCATTGGGCTATGATGTTCTGGACATAATAAAAACTAGATTTTGATCCGCACGCCCGTGCGGGTGTATATTTTTATAAAATATGTTGTTTTCCATGTCAATATTAGAGTTGGGCAAAAAACTGAATCTAGAAAATCGAACTGATCTCGATTCAAAAAAAAATACAAAACCCGAACCAAAATTAATTAAGTATAAAAAATTGGTATTTAGAGAAGTGAAACCGGATCCAATCTGAACCAAAGTATTTCAGATACCTGAATGTATTTGAAATATATTTATATACTTGTATATATTATTTTTTTAGAGTTAATGTATATAAAAACATCCATAATATATATGGTACTTATAAGTTGGTTTAAATAATTAAAAAAATATATAAATAATTAAATGTAAATATCTTAAATAGTTAAAGTATACTCAAATCACCAAAAATACTTAACATAATTATTGATTCTCTATCTAAATATTTAAATCAAATCGATTTATATGTTAAGTTCAGGTATTCTGATATATGTTATTCAAATTTATATGTAATATATAACTTTTAATATATTTTGATAAATTTGAAGTATAAAATGAATTTAAATGGGTTATCCGAACCTGAAAAAACCCGCAAAGATCTGAATCGAATCCGAACCAAAATTTAGAAATATCCGAATTTAATTGAAATCTTTGATCCCGAAAACCCAAACAAACCTAAACTGAGCCCGAATGGGTATCCGTACATCCACCTCTAATTCACAATCTATTTTTTCCTTAAAAACACATCAAACATCTAATTTTTTTTTACAAATCAAACATATAATTAATAGTATTTATACGTACTATCATATAAATAATCATATATATTATATTTTCAATAATCACATATATTAAAACATTTTTTAATAATGGTTATTAGAAACTATTTTAGTAAAAATAATTTTTTGAATATATGTATATTTTAAATCAGTTTTGTTTTAATATAAATCAACTTTAAAAACATAATTGATCTACTACATGTTACATGTAACATGTATAACTTCCGTAAACAATAGTTAAAGGAATTGAAGATCTTACAATAGTAAATATAGTAAGCATGTTTCAAATAACATAAGGTAATTTAATTAATAAGATTATGTATAGGAAGGAATATAAATAAATAAGGATGTTGCAGTTGTTGATTGATATCAATTTTTATAGCACTGCTTAAATATAGAAATATATATTATGGAAGGTTATTATTAATATTGTCAAAACTTTGAATTTTAATCGAGTGGCATATATTGGTAAATTTTGAGGAAAACTAAGGGGTAAGCACTATTTGTACTTCCCCTTTAATAGTTTAGATATATGATGAACAAACGGAACTTATTATAAACACATACATTTATGAATAGGAAATAAAACAGTCAGGATGATGCAAAATATAGTGAGCTGTGACGAAGACATACCGTTGATATTCTTTTTTTTTTTTTTGTAACTTAATATCGTTGATATTCTTACGATAAAGACACGTTTAGTAGATTTTTTAATTTTTTTAGGTTTATTTGTTTGATTGTTGAAGTTTCTATTTAAGATGGAGAATAGTTTATATAGATAGAATAATGTAACTAGTAATGCATGTGTTGCACGGTAATCCTTAAAAGTTCGTTAGATTTGTTTGATTTGTATTTTTTTCTAAGTATTGTGTGGTTATCATGTTGTATTCAACTCCTTTTTTCTTATTAAGTTGTTTATAGAAATTATCAAACTATTGTGTGGTAATTATATTGGAATATAAATATATACTAGAGATTGATCCGTGTATCCGCGCTGATATTGGTTCGTACATTTTTATACATCGATATTTTTTTATAATTAGTGTTATATATTATAAATTTATCATAATATAACTAACGATATTCAAAAATCTGGACCGAATCAGGTTATATTGGTTATTTTTGTTACAAATATCCGAACCCTTTTTAGATTTATTAGCTATTTATATATTTTTAGGTTCCTATACATTAGAACCGAATTTATCTAGATCCAGAATGACTCAACTCAAAATCCACACATATGTTTATAATATTCAAACGGGACTTTGTTTCAAAAAAAAATGAATAGATAATCTTCGTGTCTAACTGATTTTATAAACTATTTCTATATGTTTGGCTAAATTAAGTCAATTAGAAAGTGTTTTTTTATAAAGTAAAATAATTATATGGAGTGAAAAGTTAAGTGGCAACAAATGTACAATATTTTAATTATTTTGATTTAAATTATTATTTTATTCACAATAATATATCTTTAAATTATGTTTTCACAAAAACTCTTTTCATAAGATGAGGAAAGGTTAAAAGTTATGTTTTTTTTTTTTTAACTCAACTCAAACTTTCTATTAACCAACTGAAACAAACTCCATAGACATATCAGCCTCTACATCATTTTTCAACCATATTGGTGTTACAGAATATAACTTGTTGTGTTAAAAGTTATGTTAGATCTCCCTGTGTTGTGTGAGGTTACATTTTGTAAATTTCTCTGTTTTTTTTGTATTTATAGTTGGGTTGCTCATGTAATTTTCAAAACAGATGGTTTTATAACTAGATCTTCTTCTCTTTCTTGTAATTTAAGTTTATAATATTTGTTTCTTAAATAATTTGTATTCGTAGATTTTGTTGTTTAAAAAATAAATTTTGAGCATGTTATTAATATAAATGGTATTTCCTCGAATAATCCGAATTTTTTGATGAATAGAACAAATGAAAATACCAAAAAAAATATGGATTGATTTTTTGTTTGATTTTGAATTTTTGAATCATTTTTATAAAAAACCCCATAAATGAATGACAACAATTGTGAAAAAGTGTTAAAACAATGGTTAATTATATTTATATTTTAGTTTTAATAAGATACATTTAGATATATGTATATATGTTTGACAAAAAAAGATATATGTGTATATATATAGTATATATGTTTGACAAAAAAGATATATGTGTATATATATATATATTAAATTTATATCTGTTAATATATTAAAAAGATGTACCCTCGCATATGGGAGTTGTTGATTTGATGAATGAACAAACTTGTTCTTGATTTAAAATAAAAATCAAAATATAGATGATAGTTTAATTAGTTTCCAAAATATAAAATCACGTATGGCATGATCTTGGTTTTTTTGTATTAAACCCTTCAATTATGTTGGGTCAGTTATACAATTGAATTGTTTTTAAAGATATCGAATTAAAAACAATTCTATGTTAAACTTCGTGGACCAATAGCATGAGTTGCAGAGTCAACACAACAAAAGCAACATCTAAACAGTTTTTTGTCTTGTAAGGATATGACTGTGGTGAAAGTAAATTGAAAAAAATGTTTCAAAAAAAAAAAACAGTTTTGTCTTGTTTTGAAGATTGATGGTTCTTTACGCATTCACAAGTCTATAAATGACGTTGGTATTCTTTTCGTGCTTGTTACTCAAATTTTTCATTTTGGTAAATCAGATTCTAAAAGAGTGTTGAGAATAAATGTGTCGATGCTTAACGTACGTGTCTAAACACTTTGGTAAACGTGTCTGAACACCTTTGTAACATTGCTTATCGTATCTTTATATTTTTAGCGTCTTTGCTATGTGAATAAGATGTAACATGGTAATAGTAAAAAAGGAATATTTGTGGTACGAACGAAAACGTTTTGTTTCTTTCTCCTATACACGACAGTGAGAAGAAAATGCACCTTCTCTAGTACATATTTGTGACATTAATTTTGTCGGAAATGTTGACTTCAACGTACATACGTGCTTGACTCAATCCAGCATTTTAAAAGAAAATTTTCCAGTCGTTAAAATCTTAAGAACATATAAATAAAAGATGTTACCACAACTTAAATAACACTAGTTTGAAGAGCATACTCCCTTTATTATAATCCATTCTTTTGGTCGGTCAAAACTAGATTTGATTTTATGAATCTGCATCAATCATCATCATGTATAGTTTTTTCTTTTTTTGTAAATGGTTTTTTTTTTCGACGATTTGTGACACCCAGGCAGACGATCATCATGTATAGCTTCAACAATAATGATAAATAAAAACGTCCAACTTTTTTTAAACAGCAAATTTGATGGAAACTTGGTCACTGATTCGAGACTAATCGTACATAATAATTAATTTGTGAGAAAACAATGAATTCTCTCGCTTTCCCAGACCTATGAAAATAATTAAATTCAAATGTAGAAGAAAAGTTAGTGAAGCAACTGGCCACATAAAATGAATCATATTTATGGAGTTTCACGTTATTATTATGATTCTACAAAAACAAATTTAGTTTATACTTTTGTAAGGTATATTCTTGTATATTTTTCTAAATGTTACTCTTTTCTTCTAAGGCTCTAACTGGGTGACCATTGAATTAGGAATAAGAATGAGTAAGAAATGAATTAATAAGAATAAAATTAATGGAATTAAAAAAATATTTATTACTTTTGTTTCATATTAATTTTGATAAGAAATACTTTTATTCTATGGTTCCTTAAAATTTAAGGAATGACAAGGAATCAGACGGAACAAAAATTCCCTATAAATGGTGTAATTTTTAAGGAATGAATGGGAATTGATCATTCCCTTTGATTCCCTATGTCACCCGTTAGAGCATCAGTATTACTCTTATGTTTTATCTTCTAAGACTCTAACTGGTGACCATTAAAATAGGAATAGGAATGAGTAGGAAAAAAATAGCAGAAACAAAATAAAAAGAATGAAAATAAAAATTTATTACTTTTGTTCCCTATCAATTTTGATAAGGAATATTTTTGTTTTACAATTCCTTAAAACTTAAGGAATGACAAGAAATTACACACAGCAAAAATTCCTCATAAATGGTGTAATTTTTAGGGAATGAAAACCTTACCCTTTCCATTTCGGCTTGTTCCTTGTAAGGTTTTCCTCTCTCCATTTTCATGCATGTGTGTGTCAGTATATTTATATATTTTTTTTTGGACAAAATCAGTATATTTATATAATGAAACAATCCACTTTTGTTTAACTTGGAGTGAAAAAATTAGACTAAGAATAATAACAGAACCAAGCTTAATCAAGTAGGATTGATTACTCACCTTTAAAAAGGTACTCCCTCCGTTTCATTTTATTGGTCGTTCTAAACTTCGGCACACAGATTAATAAAACATTTAATTTTGTATATTTATTAGATAAAAACATTATTACCAATACACCTAATCCAATAGAAAAATAGATTAGAATAAAAATTCAATAAATTTTGCATTGAAATCATAAAACGACACTTATTTTGAAACGAAAATTTTGCTCCAAAACGACATATAATTCGAAACGGATGGAGTATCTCAATTTCTTGGCCTCACACATACTTATCTTGACTTTTTCAACCTTTGACAAATCGCTTATAAACTGCATTTATGTTTGCATAGATAACTGCACTTATTATCACATGCATATGTTTCACAATATATACACAGTATAGTAGTGTGTGTTACGTTTATCTCTCAGGTAAGTTAACAACAGAGAAGAACAAAAAAATAAAAAGAAAAAAAATGGCGAGGAAAGGGAAAGAAGTGTTGAACGCTTTAGATGCGGCAAAAACGCAGATGTACCATTTCACAGCGATTGTAATCGCGGGTATGGGATTTTTCACTGATGCTTACGATCTCTTTAGCATCTCTCTAGTTACGAAGCTCCTTGGCCGCATATACTACCATGTCGATGGCTCCAAGAAGCCTGGAACGCTCCCTCCAAACGTTGCTGCTGCTGTTAATGGCGTTGCCTTCTGTGGTACCCTCGCTGGGCAGCTATTCTTTGGCTGGCTTGGAGACAAGCTTGGCCGCAAGAAAGTCTACGGTAAGCTTTATCAAAACGATATACAAATGACCTATAAAGTATTACATATTATTTTACCAAAAAAAGTATTACCTATTAGTTATATAAATATTAGTTTTTCTCAAAAATGTATACATATGAATGTTCAAAAAGTTATAGACAAAACTTTCATGTCCTAATGAAATTTTTTTAATTTTTTTGTATTAATTATTCAAATACATAGGTATTACTTTGATGGTCATGGTACTATGTTCGCTCGGGTCGGGTCTATCATTCGGTCACTCATCAAACGGAGTGATGGCCACACTCTGTTTCTTCCGGTTCTGGCTCGGTTTCGGCATAGGCGGCGACTACCCTCTCTCGGCCACCATCATGTCCGAATACGCCAACAAGAAGACACGTGGCGCATTCATAGCAGCCGTTTTTGCCATGCAAGGCTTCGGAATCTTGGCCGGAGGAATCGTGTCTCTCATCGTCTCGAGTGCGTTTGACCACGCGTTTGATGCGCCGACCTATGCCGTTGATCCGGTGGGATCAACTGTACCGCAGGCTGATTACGTGTGGCGGATTGTGCTCATGTTTGGAGCTATTCCGGCGTTACTAACTTATTATTGGCGGATGAAGATGCCGGAAACTGCTAGGTACACCGCTCTGGTTGCTCGGAACACCAAACAAGCGGCCGCCGATATGTCTAAGGTATGTTCTAAACTAATCATTCTCAAAATCAAAAAAGGGGAGGGGGGGGTGGTGGTCCAGAGTAGCGTGTTGACTGGAGTTCTTTGAACAAGCTCTCCATATTGAAAATCAAGGGGGGGGTGTATTCAGTTTCAAGTGATTTGTATTAAAATGACAAATTTACTGTATTAAAATGTGGATTAAAAAACATTTTAAAATCCAGCGTTATTGAACTTGACATTTTATAAAACACTCTGAAATCCACTGTTATCGAACAAAATTTAAATTTGAGATTTTAGAATATTTAAAGGGGTGTATTGAATCATGGATTTTAAAAGTTTGGGTGGATTTGAGAAAATATTGGAGTTTGAAGAGATTTGGACTAAATCTCAGCTATATGGGTGAGATTTTAAAAAAAGAAAAAAAGATTTGGGTGTGGTTTTTTCTTAAATTTCAGAGTAGTTGAAATCATTTGACAAAACTCACATCAAATTCTCAAATTTTCATTATTTTAGATGAGATTTTAGAGTGTTTTAACAAAAATCACATCGAATTCCTTAATTCTCCTGCAATCATCTCAAAACTCATTAAAAATCAAATCACTTCAAATTTCAGATTCAATACACTCCCCCTAAATATAACAATTAGTATGAAAATGATTATCTAAATTTAAATAGATATTTTAAACTTTGTTTTGATATGTAAATATCTGAATGTAAAGTATTATTAATGAATCTAAACTACAGGACCTTTTTAAAAATAATACTATTGAATTTACCTAAATCTGAAATATCATTAACTGAAACGAAATGAATATAAAAATCCAAAAGATAATAGAATCAAATGTTTAACCTACAAATGTAAAACCCTGTTTGAAAAAATTGGATGCCCAAAATTTTAAATAGTTATGGGCATATAAACAAGAAATGGAAATCAAACCACTGCGCAAATATCCGAACGCTTTCTATATTTGAGGAACTAGAAAATTAAGATCAACCAAGCTGAGAATGGAATAGTTATCTAAACATCTAAAATACCCAAAAAGTTGAATTACCCAAATATTTTACCTGAAATATTTAAAATTAACCAAAAACTCAAATTTCTCAATTATTTCACTTAAATATTTAAATTCATCTGATTTACCTCATATTTATTCTGAAAACAAAAACAAAACTGAATTTTTATGTAAAAGTAGCCAAAGTTATTTGAAAAGAACAACCTATTTGGACTCAAAATTTTATCAGATATTAGCATGTTAATAACTTTTTTCTCCGAAATGAACGAGAAATTAAAATAACCTAACTGGAACTGATATAAATTTATAAATAACTGAATGGTTATTGTATCTCTGTAACCAAGAAAATCAAAAACTGTTTAAATGAACTGGTATCGAATCAAAAACCGATCACCCATGCATAACTTTCAGTTATGAAAATAAAATATTCAAATTAGAATTTTTTTTTAACTATCACTACAAGAAAACATGAAATTATCGAATGTATGTTGCAACTGATTATACAGTGGCAAAATATTGTGACTATTTCATGACTGCTTATGCAGTTGCATATACTACCATGTCGATAGCTCCAAGAAGCCTGGTAATATTTAAATTCATCTGATTTATCTGATATTTAATTGAAAACCAGTTTCAAGTGTTTTGTATTAAAATGACAAATTTACTGTTATTAAAATGTGGATTTTAAAAAACATTTTAAAATCCAGCGTTATTGAACTTGACATGTTATAAAACACTCTGAAATCCACTGTTATCGAACAAAATTTAAATTTGAGATTTTAGAATATTTAAAGGGGTGTATTGAATCATGGATTTTAAAAGTTTGGGTGGATTTGAGAAAATATTGGAGTTTGAAGAGATTTGGACTAAATCTCAGCTATATGGGTGAGATTTTAAAAAAAGAAAAAAAGATTTGGGTGTGGTTTTTTCTTAAATTTCAGAGTAGTTGAAATCATTTGACAAAACTCACATCAAATTTTCAAATTTTCACTATTTTAGATGAGATTTTAGAGTGTTTTAACAAAAATCACATCGAATTCCCTAATTCTCCTGCAATCATCTCAAAACTCATTAAAAATCAAATCACTTCAAATTTCAGATTCAATACACTCCCCCTAGATATAACAATTAGTATGCAAATGATTATCTAAATTTAAATAGATATTTTAAACTTTGTTTTGATATGTAAATATCTGAATGTAAAGTATTATTAATGAAGCTAAACTACGGGACCTTTTTAAAAATAATACTATTGAATTTACCTAAATCTGAAATATCATTAACTGAAACGAAATGAATATAAAAATCCAAAAGATAATAGAATCAAAATTTAACCTACAAATGTAAAACCCTGTTTGAAAAAATTGGATGCCCAAAATTTTAAATAGTTATGGGCATATAAACAAGAAATGGAAATCAAACCACTGCGCAAATATCCGAACGCTTTCTATATTTGAGGAACTAGAAAATTAAGATCAACCAAGCTGAGAATGGAATAGTTATCTAAACATCTAAAATACCCAAAAAGTTGAATTACCCAAATATTTTTACCTGAAATATTTAAAATTAACCAAAAACTCAAATTTCTCAATTATTTCACTTAAATATTTAAATTCATCTGATTTACCTCATATTTATTCTGAAAACAAAAACAAAACTGAATTTTTATGTAAAAGTAGCCAAAGTTATTTGAAAAGAACAACCTATTTGGACTCAAAATTTTATCAGATATTAGCATGTTAATAACTTTTTCTCCGAAATGAACGAGAAATTAAAATAACCTAACTGGAACTGATATAAATTTATAAATAACTGAATGGTTATTGTATCTCTGTAACCAAGAAAATCAAAAACTGTTTAAATGAACTGGTATCGAATCAAAAACCGATCACCCATGCATAACTTTCAGTCATGAAAATAAAATATTCAAATTAGAATTTTTTTTTAACTATCACTACAAGAAAACATGAAATTATCGAATGTATGTTGCAACTGATTATACAGTGGCAAAATATTGTGACTATTTCATGACTGCTTATGCAGTTGCATATACTACCATGTCGATAGCTCCAAGAAGCCTGGTAATATTTAAATTCATCTGATTTATCTGATATTTAATTGAAAACCAAAAAATCTGAATTTTTATGTAAAATAAGCCAAAGTTATTTGAAAAATCAAAATCTATCTGGACTCAACATTTTATCAGATATTAGCGTGTTCATAACCTTGTTATCCGAAATGAACCACAAATTAAAATAACCGAACTGAAACTGAAATAAATTTAGAAATAACTGAATGATTATTGTATCAATGTAACAAAAAATCAAAAACTGAATAAAATGAATTGGTATCAATCACCCATTCATAACTTTCAGTCATGAAAAACAATAATATTCAAATTAGAAGTTTTCTTTAACTATATATGTAAAATATGAAAACTGAAAACTTCTTGTTATTTGACAAAACAGGTACTTCAAGTTGATCTAATAGCAGAAGAAGACCCACAGACAAACTCATCTTCATCAAACCCAAACTCCTTCGGCCTATTCTCCAAAGAATTCGCCCGCCGTCACGGCCTCCACCTCGTCGGCACAACCACGACATGGTTCCTCCTCGACATCGCCTATTACAGCAGCAACCTCTTCCAAAAAGACATATACAGCGCCATAGGATGGATTCCCGCCGCCGAGACAATGAACGCAGTCCACGAAGTCTACACCGTCTCCAGAGCTCAAACTCTCATCGCTCTCTGCGGCACCGTACCTGGCTACTGGTTCACCGTCGCGCTCATCGACTACCTCGGTCGCTTCTTCATACAGCTGATGGGTTTCATCTTCATGACCGTCTTCATGTTCGCGCTGGCCATACCGTATGATCATTGGAGACATAGAGAGAACAGGATTGGTTTCTTGGTTATGTACTCGTTGACTATGTTCTTTGCCAACTTTGGTCCTAACGCGACGACGTTCGTTGTTCCGGCGGAGATTTTTCCTGCGAGGCTTAGGTCGACTTGTCATGGGATATCGGCGGCCTGTGGGAAGGCGGGAGCTATTGTTGGAGCTTTTGGGTTTCTTTACGCGGCGCAGAGTACTGATCCGAAGAAGACTGACGCTGGTTATCCGCCGGGGATCGGAGTGAGGAACTCGCTGTTGATGCTTGGTGGTGTTAACTTCTTGGGGATTGTTTTCACTTTGTTGGTTCCGGAGTCGAAAGGGAAGTCTTTGGAAGAGCTTTCGAGAGAGGATGAGGAAGGCGGCAGTGGAGGTGGAGGTGATGCGAGGGAGATGATGGATGTAGCGAATTCCGGTAGAACAGTCCCAGTTTGATATTTGGGTTTTCCGGTTTTGTCCTAACCGTTGGTTGTGGTTACTATACAAATGAATTAAGGGTTTTAGATTTTGCTGTCTTCTCTGTGTCTCCATTGAACAGTTTTCACTTTTGTCTAGAAGCAGATACAGATTCTTGAACCCATTGAACTGTTCACATTAACATTTTGTTGTCTTTTGGCGATTTTTACGAGGCGGAAACACTAGACCTCTAAAGAAAGCAACTCTCAAATAACACCAAGAACACATACTACTTGGACTCTGAGGTTCTTGATTGTTTCTTGGACAATAGCTGCCCTTCGAACACAGCAACATAAGCAAATAGAATAAAAGAATCAAGTGTTGAACTGGAAAGCAGTGGTCCTTGAGTGTTTCTTGGATTAGCAATATGTCAAAGGTATTGCTTCGTTCAAGCCAGAGTGTCTTGTCTAGGTGATTGATTTGAATGCTCATCAATTTGTTGATCGACTTGTAGTGTAGCAGTTCCGTTATGTTCTGTTTCTTTTCCATACATAAGTATCAATGTTCATACACATCTCTGTTTTATTCTCCCCCAACTTCTCAGAGGAATCAAAACTAAAGGCTGAGGTTTTAAATACTAACATGAATATCTATTATGTTCTCTTGAAAAGGTTATCTTTGAGCTGAGGTCAGATAAAAAAAACTTATCAACTATTGGATATACAAGTGAAAACAAATATATATATCAAAATCCAATATCACTGACACGCATAAACAGAAGACCAAAACAAAACTTGGTACTGTAACAACAACAAAATATACATTCAGAAAGAATCATTACTATCATCTTGTGAGTAGTTGAAATATAAAGTGGTAACTACACAACTCTAATTTGCCAAGAACAATGAAACAACACTTTTTCAAATCACAAATTTCCTTGGTGCTTTTTTCCTTGAGTTTTAGAGAGCTTGTTGTTGATCTCTTATGCTCTGGCTCCAGTGGTGTAAAAGAGCCGATGCGGAATTGCAGATTTTACGGTCCTTGTGCCTTGTGAGATGCCCAAGCCTCTCCATGATCCTCCTCGTTTCAGGAGCTGTTGCGCTGATTGGCAAAGTGATGAGCAAAGAGAGAGTATCCACACAGATTGATGTCTCTGCTTTAGCCGCCAGAAGTCCCTTTGCGTTGGCCACATCCGCTGATTTCTTGGCTATGTCGAACAGCTCCAATGTTTCCTTGTCGTTCTTCTTCACGGCTGCAACAACTTTAGGGTTTGTTCCAGAAACTTCCAGAATAGACCGCTTCTTCTTCTTCGTCACCTCTAGAGGCATCGTTGAAACAGAGTTGCAAGGCTTCTTCAGTTTTATCTTAATCACTGATTTAGGGTTTTTAGGAAGTTTCGTTGGTGGAGCCGATTGCTTCTTCGCCTGGACAGGCCTCGCTGCGAAAGACTTGCAGCCGTCATTACCAGCCCTAGCCTTCTCTGTTGCAGTCGCGATGTTCTTCATCGTCATCATGTTTCTTTCCTTTGTTGATTTACAGAAGAGATTGAATTTGGAAAATAAAAAAGGAAATTTTAGCTAGGGTTTCACTCTCGAAGTCGAGTATGGAAATAGAGAGAGAGATAGAATAGTGAATCATATTATATAGAGCGTCAAGAAAACGAAAAATGGAAAATAGGATTTAGCTTGGATCCCAAGTGTGCACATAATTTCCTTTTTTCTCTTCGATGGAGGGTGAATGCGTCAGATCAATTTTCAACGTTAACATTGTTTGGGACCGACGGAACCAACAATTTACTCAAAACGATGCCGTTAGATTTTACAGACGGTTACGCTATTTCCTTTTTTTTAACTTTGCTTCCGAGGGTAAAATGTGTCAGATAACAATATTTTTTTTTTTTTTTTTTTTTAGATAACAATATTTTCAACGTTAACAAATCAATCACATGATCGTGTGTTGTTGTTGATCACTAGATTCACTACACATCTGATCCTGATTTGGTCCCGTGGCCCCTACTCTTTTTGTTTTTTTTTTCTGACTAAATTTTTACTCTTTTTGTTTTACATTAAATAATTTAAGCTTATTTGGTTAAATAGTTTTTAGTTTAAGGGAGAATAAGAAAAGTGCCCCCAATCTAATTTTATTTTTTTATATTTTTTTAACATTATGTCACTATAAATGTGTCTAGATCCATTACTGATAGTGAGTTCACTTACCGCATGTCATCCTAGTCCTGATTTTTAATTGTATCTTCGTACGTATTTTTGAATTAATTATGATTGTTTAATTAATTTGTGTTTCTTATTTTGAAATGAGAAATGTAGAAAAGGATTCATTTGAAAGTTCCATAGGCTATACACATAAGTAAATTAATTCAACTAATCAAATTGCTAAAAACATAACATATAAAGTTTTGATAATCAAAGTGTCCAAAGATTCAGATGAACCCCCTAAATAAATATTTAAACCCCAAATGAATAATTAAAATATTCAGTCTCAGGTATAGTTTGGTATTTGATTTCATATTAATCAAATTTTATATGTTTTATATTATTATTTTGGATTTTAGACTTTTAGATATATTTTAATAGTAGTTGAAGTAAAAATACTTAACAAATCCAAAAAATCTGAGAAACTAAAAAATCAGATATGAATACCCAATCTAAACCTAACACGGGTAGATATATCCAAACGGAATCTAATCCTAAATGTAGAAATATCTGATTTGAAATTCGGAACTAAATACCCAAAAAAAAAACTAATAGGCAAATTTAGTGAGAAGATGTAATTTTATGAGATATTGCACAAAAATAACATCGTTTCCTTATCCTATGTTGATTTTTCCAAGCAAGTGTTTGTTTTCTCTTGACTTGGATGAAGATGGGAGAATCTATACGAAGACTCCTCCAATCTAATCAAAATTATTGTCTTGAATTTATTTTTGTTAATGTTCAACAAAAAAAAGAATTTATTTTTGTTCCAAGAAAGGACCAAGTCTTCTATAAAGCAAATTAATGTCATTTCCCTCACTGTTAGGCTACTGAGTGTGAACGTGTTTGTGAATCAAACACAAATTATACGTTAGGTATTAATTTCACTTCTTTGACCTGGTTGGATCTCAGACATAATTTTCTCCAATTCATCCGTCACTAACAAGACTTTAGTAAGGCTTCAAGACTTTGCTGATCAATGATATATAGACTCATCTTCTTTCTCTCTTTTCTAACAAATCAGTATACTTCTTGAAAATATTCATGATAACAATGTCATATATGTGTTTACACTTTCTCTTGGCACTCTTACTTTCGAGCGTCTTAATGATAAATGGTGGACTTGCTGGTTGTCGTCACCACCAGATTAAGTCACTTCTTCACTTCAAGAACGAGTTTGATTCTCGAAGTTGCAACCACAGTGACTACTTTAACGGAGTCCAGTGCGATAACACTACTGGTGCAGTCACGAAGTTACAGCTCCCGACGGGTTGCTTCACTGGGATTCTAAAACCCAACAGTAGCCTCTTTGAGTTGCATCATCTTCGTTACCTTAACCTCTCCCACAACAACTTCACTTCTTCTTCACTTCCTTCTCAGTTCAGTAACCTCAACAAATTAGAGGTTTTGTCTCTTTCCTCTAATGGCTTCACTGGTAAAGTTCCTTCCTCTATTAGTAACCTAAGCCTGCTTTCCTCTTTAGATATTTCCCAAAACGAGCTCACCGGTAGTTTTCCACTTGTACATAATCTCACCAACCTTTCTATTTTAAACGTTTCCTATAATCACATCTCTGGAAACATCCCTTTTTCTCTACTCATCATGAAGCCTCTCTTGTCAATAGTTGATTTGACTGGGAACCATCTCACCGGTTCTATTGACATTCCAAACTCTTCCTTTTCATCTAAGCTAGAGAGCCTACGCCTTGGAGGTAACGAATTTGACGCACAAATCCTAGAGCCTATCTCAAAGTATACCACCCTCAAAGATCTCGATCTTTTTTCCCTAAACACAAGCTACCCAATTGATCTAAGGCTCTTCTCCTCTCTCAAGTTATTGACAAATCTTCGTTTATCCGGAAACCAGTTATCACCTGCCGGTTTAACCTCACGTTCAAACATCTCACTGAACTTGGAGAACCTGGCCTTGTCGGGCTGTGGCATCACTCAGTTCCCGAACTTCTTGACGAGCCTTCAATCCTTGGAGCTTTTAGACATTTCCAACAATCAGATCAAAGGGAAAGTCCCCGAGTGGTTATGGAACCTTCCTCGTCTGCGAACAGTCAGTCTTGCTAATAACTATTTGACAAGTTTCAAAGGTAGAGGAGACGTTTTAGAGAACTCATCGGTGAGGATATTAGATTTGGCGTTAAACCATTTTACGGGACCACTACCTATGCCACCACTCTCTATCAATCTTTTATCTGCATGGAACAATACTTTCACAGGAAGCATACCTCTTGAAATATGCAACCGAACCTCTCTTACTGTTCTTGATCTATCCTACAACAACTTAACCGGTACAATTCCTCCATGTTTGAGTAACTTCATTGTAGTGAATCTCCGAAAGAACAACTTGGAAGGAAGTCTTCCAGATATGTTCCACGATGGTGCCTCGCTGCGAACACTCGATGTTGGCTATAATCGACTAACCGGGAAGCTTCCAAGGTCTCTCATGAATTGCTCCTCGCTCAAGTTTGTAAGTTTGGATCACAACAAGATCAAAGACACATTTCCTTTCTGGCTCAAGGCTTTGCCTGATTTGCAAGCCCTTACCCTCCGTTCAAACAAGTTCTACGGTCCCATATCGACTCATGACAAAGGTCCTCTCGCGTTTCCCAAGCTGCGAATACTTGAAATCTCGGATAACAACTTTACCGGAAGTTTGCCGCCGAGTTTCTTTGTGAATTGGAAGGCATCATCATCACTCCAAACGGATGAAGGTGGGAGAATCTATATGGGAGACTACAACAATCCTTACTACAGCTACGAAGATACATTAGATTTGCAATACAAAGGTCTATTCATGGAGCAAGGGAAGGTCCTTACTTCCTATGCGACCATCGATTTTTCCCGGAACGAACTCCAAGGACGAATTCCTGAATCTATTGGACTCTTGAAGGCATTGATTGCACTCAACCTCTCGAACAACCTATTCACAGGTCCTATTCCACTGTCTTTGGCAAATGTTACAGAGCTTGAGTCACTTGATCTTTCAAACAACCAGCTCTCAGGGACTATTCCTCAAGGACTCGGGAGCCTCTCGTTTTTGGCGTACATAAGCGTGGCTCATAACCAACTCAAGGGTGAAATACCACAAGGAACGCAAATTATTGGGCAACCTAAATCTTCATTTGAATACAATGCAGGGCTTTGTGGTCTTCCTCTCGAAGAAACCTGCTTCGGCACTAGTGCACCTCCAATACAAAATCATGAGAAAGAAGATGAAGAAGAAGAAGAACAAGTTTTGAACTGGAAAGGAGTGACAGCAGGATATGGGCTTGGAGTGTTGTTTGGATTGGCAATAGCACATGTCACTGTCAAAACATATAAACGTTAGAATCATTTCGATTTTTGCGTTTGATCTCTCAATGCCTATCACATTGTTGATCGTATGGTAATGAAGAGGTCCGTTATGGTTTATTTTTTATATCTTTTTATCCAATGTACTGTCTTCTTATATACTTTTCTCAATAATGTACGAAAAGGGTGATTACTAGGTTAATTGTGTTCTATTTAGCTTGGAGTGTTGGTTTTGAAATTTGAATGGCAATAAGATATTGATTCACACAAAACAGTATGTTTTTGTCATCAAGTGTCATATATCAAAACAGAGTGGTTAACATTTTAACTTATCCTCTGTCGTATGTCCATCTCTTCATCCGTTCCTCTGTTTCTTTACAAAACAGAGTATATAACAGAGAGAAAACAGAAACACCGAGATGTATGTGTTCTCTTATAACAATAAGAATCAAAAGCGAACAACAACTAAAGCATATTTGGTCGTTTCATTAACGTACAAATTTACATAGACCAAGTTTACTATTAAAAAACTATGACCAAACACCGAGATTCCTCCACCGCCTGTAACATCATCATCTTGATGCCTAATCGACTAATCTTTATCCAGAGAAGCGACACATGTTGGGGAAATAAGGCACACGGCGCAGCGGAACTTAACGGTCGTGTTTCCCCTGACCTTGTGTGAATCTGTAAGGAAAATACTTCGACGATAGCAGAATATAGTATAAGCAGAAACTAAATGAGACAAGTACTTTTTACGTGGAAAACCTCCTCGATGTGAGAAGGAAAAACCACGGGACCGTAGTCCACTCAACAATCCACTATATAAATGTATGTGAGTACAACCACGTCCTCCCTGTTCAACAACCTGAACAGAACAGAGACTCTAGCTATAAAGAGTTATCTCCAACACAAGAACAACAACAACAAGAGAGCAACACAAAGCTTCAAAACCGGCAGCAACAAGACGACCTCAGCTCACAAGGATTCCGACAACCAGAGACTAATTCCACCGTACAAATCCAAGATGAACAAGTCCACAACACCTCTGCCAAATCTCAGCTCAATCAGAGAAGATCTCACCGTCGGATTTACCAAACACTCAAGACAGCTCTGCTGAAAAACTGTGACGACCAGTTTCACGAAAACCCAGACAACAGAAGATCCAACCGTTAGAATCCAAATCCCTTCGGTAAACCTTTAACCTACTGACTGAAGAGGCTTTCCACAAAATATCAGCCCGATCAGGATCCGTTTGACCCTCCAAATCTGCCTTGACAAACCCAGACGAAATCTGCCTTCTTCTCTCCTTTTCTTTCTTTTGTCTTAAGAGTCTTCTTGAGTACTCTTCTTATTTTTTTTTTGTGTTATGTCTGCTGTGATTAGTAAAATTAGGTTAAGAGACTTTATATGATGTCTCACTAACCCTAATAACCTCCAAGGTCCAATAATAATCTTATGGACTAATACCAATGGCCCAACTTCCAAGTTTGGTTATCACCAACCAAACCCAATGGGTTTCCTCCATCTAGAAGGAACCCAACAAACTCCCCCTCCGACTAGGTGGAGGAAACAGCCATTCCGGCTATTACTCGGCATACTTCAAGCTTTCCCCTCGGCAAAGACTTTGTCATCATATCAGCTCCATTATCATCCGTATGAACTTTTGCAAGTTCCACTTCCTTAGAAGCAACCACATCCCGTATCCAATGATACCTCCTCTGAATGTGTTTCGACTTCGAATGAAATGTAGAATTCTTCCCGAGACAAATGGCGCTTTGACTATCACAAAACAACTCATACTTTTCTTGCTTGAAACCGATCTCTTCACAGAAGTTCTTCATCCACAACAACTCTTTACAAGCTTCAGTTGCAGCAATGAACTCTGCCTCAGTAGTAGATAGTGCAACGCACTTTTGCAGCCTTGACTGCCATGCCACAGCTCCACCCGCAAATGTTACTAAGTAACCCGAAGTAGACTTGCTAGAATCAACATCTCCAGACATGTCAGAATCAGTGAAACTAACCAGCAAAGGCTTCTTACTCCCAAATGTAATCTTCAGATCAGAAGTCCCTCGGAGATATCTCAAGATCCACTTCACAGCATTCCAATGTTCTCTCCCCGGATTGGAGATAAACCTGCTGACAACTCCAACGGCGTAGGCTAAATCCGGTCTTGTACAGACCATGGCATACATCAAACTACCAACTGCAGAAGCATATGGAACTTTCGCCATATCTTCCTTCTCCTCATATGTCTTCGGACTCTGTTGACTGCTCAGTCTTAAGTGTGGTGCAAGCGGAGTACTCAACACTTTAGACTTGTCCATGTGAAACCTTTTAAGTACCTTTTCAATGTACCTCTCCTGAGACAAGTGAATCAGCTTCTCACCTCTGTCTCTAACAATTCTCATACCGAGAATCTGTTTCGCTGGACCCATATCTTTCATGGCAAAGGACATCCCGAGCTGCTCTTTTAGCTCCTTAATTCTGTCCATGTTCCTGCCCACAATCAACATATCATCGACATACAGCAACAAGATGATAAAATCATCCTCACCAAACACCTTCACAAATACGCACTGGTCTGAATCAGTCTCTGCATAACCATGCTCCCCCATAACAGACTTGAACTTCATGTACCACTGCCTCGGTGCTTGCTTCAATCCATAAAGGCTTTTCTTCAAGCGGCAAACCAAATTTTCCTTGCCCTCTTTAACATAGCCTTCCGGTTGTTCCATGTAAATCTCTTCCTCCAAATCACCATGAAGGAAAGCAGTCTTCACATCCATTTGCTCAACCTCTAGATCAAGGCCCGCTGCCAATCCAAGCACAACCCGAATGGATGACATCTTCACAACAGGAGAAAAGATCTCATCATAATCAATCCCCTTCTTTTGGCTGTAACCTTTCACAACCAATCTAGCCTTGTATTGAGATGGCTTTCTATCCTCATGCTTAATTCTGTACACCCACATATTAAGCAAAACCTTCTTGCCCTTAGGCAATTCCACCAACTCAAAAGTGTGATTCTTTTCAAAAGAATCCATCTCCTCATCCATGGCGCCAAACCACAGATCCTTGTGCTCATCCTCTAAAGCTTCATAATAGCTTTCAGGCTCTCCCCCATCAGTAAGTAAAACATACTCACTAGGATCATACCTTGTCGACGGCTTAAGACCCCTCGTGGATCTTCTAACAACAGTAGGTTGGTTCTCAGCAGATGGTGTCTCACCATGATCGTCACCATGATCACCATTGCCATCTTCATGTGCGGGAGCATCTGCACCGGGTGTACCATCCTGAACCTCAACCTCAACTTCACCGTGGACTGATGTAGAAGGAGTAGCCTCTATATCGATCAAACCTTCATAAACCTGAGTTGGAATTTTGGACTTTTCAATGTCCTTAATCGTTTGATCTTCCATGAACACAACATCTCTGCTCCTTACGAGCTTCCTCTCAACGGGATCGTAAAATCTGTACCCGAACTCATCCAGACCATAACCGATGAACACACACTGCCGCGACTTCATCTCAAGCTTCGATCTATCAACCTTGGGAATATGAACAAATGCCTTACACCCAAAGACCCTCAAGTGACTGTAAGAAACATCCTTATCAGTCCAAACTCTTTCTGGAATATCACCCTCCAATGGAGCACTTGGTGACAAATTCAGCACATGAACCACCGTGTTCAAAGCTTCTGCCCAGAAAGTCATCGATAAGCCTGACTGTGAGATCAAACATCTCATCCTCTCGACAATCGTCCTGTTCATCCTTTCAGCCAACCCGTTCAACTGTGGAGTATAAGGTGACATGAACTGATGCCTTATTCCATGTTCTTTGCAATAAGCATCAAATGGTCCGATGTACTATCCACCATTATCACTGCGGATACACTTCAGCTTCTTCCCCGTTTGTCTCTCAACCAACGCCACAAAATGCTTGAAATATTCCAGCACCTGATTTTTCGTCCTCATAGGAAATACCCACAACTTCCTTGTATGATCATCAATGAAAGTCACAAAATATGATGCGCCACCAAGAGATCTTGTCTTCGTTGGACCACACACATCTGAATGTACCAAATCCAGTACCTCGGGTTTCCTAGAAGGCGCAGAAGACTTGAAAGATACCCTGTGTTGTTTTCCCGCAAAGCAATGCGAACACTTCTGCAGGTGCAAACCAGAGATTCCTGGAATCACCTCATTCTTAGACAACACAGCCATTCCCTTCTCACTCATGTGACCGAGTCTCTTATGCCATAGCTCCATGGCATTATCATTCTCCACCATGTTAACAGCATCCTTGGAGACCTTAGCATGCATCCAATAGAAAGATGAAGACTTCTCACCTCGAGCCACAATCAAAGAACCACGAGAGAGCTTCCATTTACCACCACCGTGCAAACTGAAATAACCCTCATCATCAAGTCTTCCCGTTGATATCAGATTCATCCGAATATCAGGAACATGCTTAACATCCTTAAGCACCAGCCTAGTACCAAGACTAGTCTCCAAGCAAACATCACCAATGCCAGCAACCTGAGCCATCGCATCATTCCCCATCTTCACAGAACCATAATTACCCGTAGTATAGGTAGAAAACAAATCCCGCTGTGATGTGGCATGAGTAGTAGCTCCACTATCAATCACCCAACTGGTGTCCTGGCATGCGACATTAATGGCATCACCCTCAAGAAGAATGAGAAACTGATCTTCGGTGACGGTCACCCGATCCACCTTTTCTTCTTGATTTCCTTGCTGCTTGTTTTTCAACTTTCAGCAATCTTTCTTCATGTGCCCTTTCTTATGACAGAAATAGCACTCCATATTTGCAAATCTATTAGACTTGCTCCTGCTCATGTTCTTGTCCCTCTTGGGATCTCTACTTGAACTCCTCCCCCTTGACTCAGTAACAAAGACATCTGAACGCGAACTGCTAGCATTCGACTGCCTTCTTGCTTCCTCATTAAGAACACTGTTCTTCACTGAATCCATCGAAATAACACCTTCCGACGCGGAGTTACAAAGAGACATCCTGAAAACCTCCCAAGAATCCGGTAAAGTACCGAGAAGCCACAGACCGTGAATCTCATCATCAAACTTGATGCCCATATCAGACAGCTTGTTGAGTAATCCCTGAAACGCATTCAAGTGATCTGTCATCGGAGTCCCCTCCTGATACCTCAGCTCAATCAACTTCTTAATCATGTACATCTTGTTATTTCCGGTCTTCCTAGCATATAACTGCTCCAGCTTCTTCCACAAAGAACGAGCATCTGTCTCAGTCTCAATATGATGCAACACATTATCATCT